>NC_057803.1:739739351-739745301 GCF_018294505.1 Triticum aestivum | reverse complement strand
CCCCCTCGTGTTGAAGTTATCGGGAGGGGTATATCGACGACGACAGAGGAGAAGATCGAAGAAAAAAAAGAAGAAAAAAAAGAGGAGAAGAAGAAAGGAATAGAGGGAGAAGAAGAAAAAATAGAAAATAGTCTATTTTTTCTTCTTCTCCCTCTATTCCTTTCTTCTTCTCCTCTTCTTTTTCTTCTTTTTTCCTCTTCTTATTTATTTCTCCTCTTCTTCCTCTCCTCTTCTTCTTCTTTCTTCCTCTTCTTATTTTCCTTTTTCCTCTCCTTCTTTTTCTTCTTCTTCTTCCTTCTTCCTCTTTTCTTCCTTTTCCTTATTTTACTTTTTCCTCTACACTAACCTAAAATGCACTAACCTAAAATTGATATCTACTAACAACCTAAATAAAAAAATTAATACATCTATGAAAAAACATATATAAACAAAAAAATGCTATGAACATTATATTCATACATACATAGCCACATCCATTCATCATATAGCTACCACATACATATATACATTATATATATATGAAAAAAATGCAATGAACAAAAAAATACACATGTATATATGAAAAAAAGCACACTGAACATAGAGCCCTGACGGCGGCGGCTCACATCGGGGGAGGCCGGCGAGGGCGACGGCGTGGGCGGCGAGGGAGCCGGCGACGACCACGATGGGAGGCGCGGGCCGGGGCAGGGGCGTGGTCGGCGACGATGGCGATGGTGGGGGGCGGGTCGTCGGGCAGGGGCGCGACCGGGTGTGCTCGGGGTAGCTAGCAGGAGCCGTCAAGACATGCTCCAGCTGAAGCAGCTCGGTGGAAGCCACGCTGCTTCTCCGCTGAGATGGCGGGGTAGCTTCGGGGAAGCTTCCGCAGGTCGTTTGCTGTGATCTGCTTCTCGTTCCTCTAGCCCTTGTACCCTTTCGTGCAGCGCCTGCAGTTGGCTCTGCTCCAGTTTCTTCCTCCTCTCGTGGGTTTTGTAACCCCCTGCGTCCGGAAAACCAACCTTCCACGGAATGAGCCTGGCATGCCTCGTGTCCGTCCAGGGTGCTCAGGATTCCCGAGGGCCATTGTGAGCTCGTCCTTCTCCCTGTCTGGAACGAACGTCCCTTGCTGTGCTGCATCGATATAGTGCCGAAGCCTATTGACTGGTGTTTTCAGTTGCTCGTCCGTCCAACGACACTTCCCTGATATAGGGTCCAAGGTTCCGCCAGCCCCGAAGAACCAAGTCCGGCAACGGTCTGGCCATTTCATTGTCTCTGGTTCGTTCCCTTTATCAACTAGATCATTCTCAGCCTTGGACCACTTAGGCCGGGCTTTGAGGTAGCCACCGGACCCCGTGCGATGGTGAAACTTCTTCTTCGCAGCATTTTGCTTGTTTGTCACCGACATCTTCTTATTCTTTTCCGATGTCGTGTGGGCCACAAATGCGGGCCAGTGATATCTGATCTTCTCATATTCGCCGATGAATTCTGGTGTCTCTTCTTTGTCGACAAACTTTTTTCAGCTCTTTCCTCCACCTCCTGAATAGGCCTGCCATCTTCTTAAGAGCGCAAGACTTGATTAATTGCTCTTTAACTAGCTTCTCCGGATCCTCCTCTCGCGGTAGGGTGAAATTTGCCTTCAGCTCAGTCCAAAGATCATCTTTCTACATATAATTGACATAAGACACCTTGGGGTCTTCCTCCTTAGGCTTATACCATTGGTGGATGCTGATCGGGATCTTGTCCCTAACAAGAACCCCGCACTGAGCAGCAAATGCGTTCTTTGTCCGGATGGGTTCAATCGGTTCGCCGTCTCGCGCGATTGCTGTGATCTCAAACCTTTCATCTGAGCTCAACTTTTTCTTCGGGCCTCGTCTTCTTACCGAAGTTGTGCTCGATCCGGAGGGCTAGAAAAAAGAAGAAAGGCGAGAGTTAATTAATATGTGTACATATACCAAAACAATGAATGCATCAATTTGCTAGTCAGCACAGGCTTAACTAATATATATACCTGGCCAGACTCGGTTCGGTCACCGGAGCCGTCATCACGGTCTCCTTCTTGCACCGTCATTGGGTCATCGGAGCCGTCCTCATGGTCTCCTTCTTGCACCAACATTAGGTCAAAGGAGCCATCATATTCATAGCCTGCTTCTTCACGCTGTCCTTCCAGACCATCGATGTCGTTCAGAAACGATAAGACGACATCACTTCCTTCTGCGATTATCTCCCCAACATTGCTTCTGTTGCTTCGTCTAGGGGGGTGTCCATAGTTTCTACAAATATTTACAACATGGCAATTATTATTCAAACATGACAGATATGGAATCATATTAATTAGTGGCCTCGACGCTGCTTCTCTAGGGTTTGGGTGGCCTCGACAACGCTTCAAGGGGGTAATATCGACAACAACGAGATACATACACGGGAAAATAAATGTTATCGGGGAAGGGGTATATCGACCCCCCCCCCACTTGTTGAAGTTATCAGGAGGGGGTATATCGACCCCCCCCACGTGTTGAAGTTCTCGGGAGGGGGTATATCGAACCCCCCACGTGTTGAAGTTATCGGGAGGGTTTATATCGACAACGACGACATACGTACATGAAAAAATAATATTATCGGGGAGGGGGTATATCGACCCCCCACGTGTTGAAGTTATCGGGAGTTTATATCGACACGACATACATACATGGGAGAATAATATTATCGGCGAGGGGGTATATCGACCCCCCCCCTCGTTTTGAAGTTATCGGGAGGGCTATATCAACGACGACAGAGGAGAAGATCGAAGAAAAAAAAGGGGAGAAGAAGAAAGGAATAGAGGGAGAAGAAGAAAAAATAGAAAATATTCTAAAAATAGAAAATATTCTATTTTTTCTTCTTCTCCCTCTATTCCTTTCTTCTCCTCTTCTTTTTCTTCTTTTTTCCTCTTCTTATATTTTTCTCCTCTTCTTCCTCTCCTCTTCTTCTCCTTTCTTCCTCTTCTTATTTTCCTTTTTCCTCTCCTTCTTTTCCTTCTTCTTCTTCCTTCTTCCTTCTTCCTCTTTTCTTCCTTTTCCTTATTTTACTTTTTTCTCTACACTAACCTAAAATGCACTAACCTAAAATCGATATCTACTAACAACCCAAATAAAAAATTAATACATATATGAAAAAACATATATAAACAAAAAAATGCTATGAACATTATATTCATACATACATAGCCACATCCATTCATCATATAGCTACCACATACATATATACATTATATATATGAAAAAAATGCAATGAACAAAAAAATACACATGTATATATGAAAAAA
Organism: Triticum aestivum; assembly: GCF_018294505.1. Classification (NCBI taxonomy): domain Eukaryota; kingdom Viridiplantae; phylum Streptophyta; class Magnoliopsida; order Poales; family Poaceae; genus Triticum; species Triticum aestivum. The sequence continues at coordinate 739,742,024 of NC_057803.1, read as the reverse complement.
AGCACACTGAACATAGAGCCCTAACGGCGGCGGCTCACATCGGGGGAGGCCGGCGAGGGCGACGGCGGGGGCGGCGGGGGCGTCGGCGACGACCACGGTGGGGGGCGCGGGCCGGGTTAGGGGCGTGGCCGGCGACAACGGCGACGGTGGGGGGCGGGTCGTGGGGCAGGAGCGCGACCGAGCGCGCTCGGGGTAGCTAGCAGGAGCCGTCAATACATGCTCCGGCTGAAGCAGCTCGGTGGAAGCCACGCTGCTTCTCCGCTGTGATGGCGGGGTAGCTTCGGGGATGCTTCGGCAGGTCGTTTGCTGCGATCTGCTTCTCTTTCCTCTAGCCCTTGTACCCTTTCGTGCATCACCTACAATTGGCTCTACTCCAGTTTCTTCCTCCTCTCGTGGGTTTTGTAACCCCCTGCGTCCGGAAAACCAACCTTCCATGGAATGAGCCTGGCGTGCCTCGTGTCCGTCCAGGGTGCTCAGGATTCCCGAGGGCCATTGTGAGCTCGTCCTTCTCCCTGTCCGGAACGAACGTCCCTTGCTGCACTGCATCGATATAGTGCCGAAGCCTGTTGACTGGTGTTTTCAGTTGCTCGTTCGTCCAACGGCACTTCCCTGATACAGGGTCCAAGGTTCCGCCAGCCCCGAAGAACCAAGTCCGGCAACGGTCTGGACATTTCATTGTCTCTGGTTTGATCCCTTTATAAAGCAGATCATTCTCAGCCTTGGACCACTTAGGCCGGGCTTTGAGGTAGCCACCTGACCCCGTGCGATGGTGAAACTTCTTCTTCGCAGCATTTTTCTTGTTTGTCGCCGACATCTTCGTACTCTTTTCCGATGTCGTGTGGGCCATAAATGCGGGCCAGTGATCTTTGATCTTCTCATATTTGCCGATGAATTCTGGTGTCTCTTCTTTGTCGACAAACTTTTTCAGCTCTTTCCTCGACCTCCTGAATAGGCCTGCCATCTTCTTAAGAGCACAAGACTTGATTAATTGCTCTTTAACTGGCTTCTCCAGATCCACCTCTAGCGGTAGGGGGAAATTTGTCTTCAGCTCAGTCCAAAATCATCTTTCTGCATATCATTGACATAAGACACCTGAGGGTCTTCCTCCTTAGGCTTATACCATTGGTGGATGCTGATCGGTATCTTGTCCCTAACAAGAACCCCGCACTGAGCAGCAAATGCGTTCTTTGTCCGGATGGGTTCAATCGGTTCGCCGCCGCGCGCGATTGCTGTGATCTCAAACCTTTCATCCGAGCTCAACTCTTTCTTCGGGTCTCGTCTCCTTACCGAATTTGTGCTTGATCCGGAGGGCTAGAAAAAAGAAGAAAGACGAGAGTTAATTAATATGTGTACATATACCAAAACAATGAATGCATCAATTAGCTAGTCAGCACAGGCTTAACTAATATATATACCTGGCCAGACTCGGTTCGGTCACCGGAGCCGTCATCACGGTCACCTTCTTGCACCGTCATTGGGTCACCGGAGCCGTCCTCATGGTCTCCTTCTTGCACCAGCATTGGGTCAAAGGAACCATCATATTCATAGCCTGCTTCTTCACGCTGTTCTTCCTGACCATCGGTGTTGTTCAGAAACGATAAGACGACATCACTTCCTTCTGCGATTATCTCCCCCAACATCGCTTCTGTTGCTTCGTCTCGGGGGGTGTCCATAGTTTCTACAAATATTATAACATGGCAATTATTATTCAAACATGACAGATATGGAATCATATTAATTAGTGGCCTCGACACTGCTTCTCTAGGGTTTGGGGTGGCCTCGACAACGCTTCAAGGGGGTAATATCGACAACGACGAGATACATACACGGGAAAATAAATGTTATCGGGGAGGGGGTATATCGACCCTCCCACACGTGTTGAAGTTATCGGGAGGGGGTATATAGACCCCCCCCCCCACGTGTTGAAGTTATCGGGAGGGGGTATATCGACCCCCCACGTGGTGAAGTTATCGGGAGGGGTTTATATCGACAACGACGACATACGTACATGGAAAAATAATATTAGCGGGGAGGGGGTATATCGACCCCCCCCCCACATGTTGAAGTTATTGGGAGTTTATATCGACACGACATACGTACATGGGAAAATAATATTATCGGGGAGGGGGTATATCGAGCCCCCCCCCCTCGTGTTGAAGTTATCAGGAGGGGTATATCGACAACGACAGAGGAGAAGATCGAAGAAAAAAAAGAGGAGAAGAAGAAAGGAATAGAGGGAGAAGAAGAAAAAATAGAAAATATTCTATTTTTTCTTCTTCTCCCTTTATTCCTTTCTTCTTCTCCTCTTCTTTTTCTTCTTTTTTCCTCTTCTTATTTATTTCTCCTCTTCTTCCTCTCCTCTTCTTCTCCTTTCTTCCTCTTCTTATTTTCCTTTTTCCTCTCCTTCTTTTTCTTCTTCTTCTTGCTTCTTCCTTCTTCCTCTTTTCTTTCTTTTCCTTATTTTACTTTTTCCTCTACACTAACCTAAAATGCACTAACCTAAAATCGATATCTACTAACAACCTAAATAAAAAATTAATACATATATGAAAAAACATATATAAACAAAAAAAATGCTATGAACATTATATTCATACATACATAGCCACATCCATTCATCTTATAGCTACCACATACATATATACATTATATATATGAAAAAAATGCAATGAA
>NC_057803.1:739738305-739739225 GCF_018294505.1 Triticum aestivum | reverse complement strand
AGGGCCGTGGCCGGCGATGACGGCGATGGTGGGGGGCGGGTCATGGGCAGGGGCGCGACCGGGCGCGCTCGGGGGCGGCAGACGGCATCGGCGTGGGCTTGGGGGCACGGCCGACGGCGACGGCGGCGGGGCAGCCTGGCGGCGTCGAGGAGGTCGGCGTCTCGGGGGCAACTGGCGATGAAATTCTAAATTTTTGCAAAGTGTTTGCTTATATAGCAAAGCCTTTAGTCCCGGTTCGTGCCACTAACCAGGACTAATGCACCCTTTAGTCCCGGTTGGTGCCACCAACCGGGACGAAAGGCCTCTTTTCAGCAGCCCAAAGGGCGGGAAGCGGCGGCCTTTGGTCCCGGTTGGTGGCACGAACCGGGACTAAAGGGGGGCATTGGTCCCGGTTGGTGCCACGAACCAGGACCAAAGGGTGGCATAGGTCCCGGTTCGTGCCACCAACCGGGACCAATGGCCTTGTACAGCGGCACGGTGGTGGGAGTTTAGTCCCACCTCGCTAGTTGAGAGCGTCGACCACCTGCTTATAATCACTGTTGCCTCCTTTCTCTCGAACTCCTCTGAACTGTAGGCCTTTGGGCCTAATCTGACACTGCTTTGCCTGTGGGCCTGCTGGGCCTTCTGCAGGCCGGAATCCTGGCCCATGGTCGGGTTTCTAGTCGTACTCAGGCCGTGGGGGCCGAGTAGGAGGGACTTTTTTGTTTTTTTGTTTTCTTTACTTATTGTTGCTATTTTATTTTTTTTCCAGTTTTTTTGTTTTGTTTTCTGCATTATTTATTTTCTTTTGTTTTTTGCTTTATTTTTTAATTCTTTTTGCTTTTAGTTTTAGAAAAATTATAAACTTTCTGTTAGTGCCATTTGTTTTCAAATTTGAAAACACTTTTTTTGTTTTTTGTTTTCTTTCTTGCTTTATTTAT
>NC_057803.1:739737303-739738247 GCF_018294505.1 Triticum aestivum | reverse complement strand
GTTTTTGCTTTATTTTTTAGTTTTTTTGCTTTCAGTTTTAGAAAAATTATAAACTTTCTGTTAGTGCCATTAGTTTTCAAATTTGAAAACACTTATTTTGTTTTGTTGTTTTCTTTGTTGCTTTATTTATTTTATTTTGTTTCTACTTACAACAAAATACTTAATGTTCCTATTTTCATTTTGTTTCTAGTTTTTTTGTTTTGTTTTCTGTATTATTTGTTTTCTTTTGTTTTTTGATTTATTTTTAGTTCTTTTTGCTTTTAGGTCAGCAAAATTATAAACTTTCTATTAGTGCCATTAGTTTTCAAATTTGAATAGTTAAAATTTGAATTCTTTGAAATTTGTGTGAATCACAAGTTTGTGATTAACTTTACTAAAAAACGAACATAGATGTGCCTATAGAGAAAATTCTACCTAAATTCATAATAAATTTCTATGAATTTCAGAGGAATTCAGTATGAATTTAGGTCAAATTCCCAGTATAGGGGCATCTATTTTCACTTTGAGAGGAGATCAACAAGGCAGAGAGGGACGGGCTTATAAACCGGTGTGAGCGCCCTTCGGTTGGCGAGGCGGGACTAAACTCTGAGCACAACGAGGACCAACCCTTTAGTCCCGGTTTGTGGTACAAACCGTGACTAATGGTCATGGGCCAGGGGTGAGGCGCATTGGTCCTGGTTCGTGCGTGGAACTGGGACCAAAAGGTCCAGACGAACCGGGACCAATGGCCCACGTGGCTGCCCTCTTGAGAGTGTTATTGGTGAGAACATAGTTGACAAGGAGCGAACCGGGATTAATGGTATTACGAGGGCCGAACCATAAGACATTAAAGCATTTCAAATGAACTCTGAAAAAAGACGAAGAAGAAGAAGAAGAAGAAGACGAAGAAGACGAAGAAGAAGAAGAAGAACAAGAAGACGAAGAAGAGGAAGAAGAAGAAGTGG
>NC_057803.1:739734472-739735155 GCF_018294505.1 Triticum aestivum | reverse complement strand
AAAAATAAATAGAAGAAAATAATAAAGCAGAAAAGAAATAACTATATAATTCAGACCGGTGGGCCTCTTTTTCACGAAGAAAAATAAAGCATATACTAAAAAAATAATTCACGAAGAATTTTTTTTATAAAAAACATGTTGGGGCGCTGCCCGGTGGGCCTGCCAGACCTTGGGTGTGCAAATACATGCCCAGTAGGGCCAGCAGGCTCACAGGGCAGCGCACCCTAATTAGGCCGAGAAGCCTGCTATATAGAGGAGTTCGAAAGGGCAGCCGCGGCTGGGTTTATAAACCAGTGCGGCTGCCCTTCGCTCGGCGAGGTGGGACCAAACGTAGCGCACTGCGGAGTGTCAGCGCACGGGCATTAGTACCGGTTGGAGGCTCCAACCGGTACTAATGTGTTGCCCTTTAGTACCGGTCGGAGCCACCAACCGGTACTAAAGGCCCACGTTTCCCGCCGCTTGGGCTGGCCAAAATTGGCCTTTAGTACCGGTTGGAGCCACCAACCGGTACTAAAGGCCCATCCTATATATACTACGCTTACGGAAAATCAGTTATCGTCGCCACTAATTCGTTCCACTTCTCGCGCGCGCGAGTCTCGATCTCGACGACGCCAACGCCGCCGTGCCGTCGCCCTCGCCGCCCCCGCCGCCCGTCTCGTCGTCGCCGCGCGCCCCCGCCGCGC
>NC_057803.1:739728797-739733673 GCF_018294505.1 Triticum aestivum | reverse complement strand
TAGTAAATGCTTAGTTGAACTAGTTGAATTAATATATAGAACTAGTTTATTTTTAGTATATGCTTAGTTTGAACTAGTTGAATTAATATAACTAGTTTATTTTTAGTAAATGTTTAGTTGAACTAGTTGAATTAAAATATATATAGAACTAGTTTATTTTTAGTAAATGCTTTAAACTAATTGAATTAATATAACTAGTTTATTTTAGTAAATGCTTAGTTGAATTAATAGAAGTAGTTGAATTAATTGAATTAGTAAGTGATTAATGTTTCGCCTAATATGAACATAGGAAATGTCGTCTGACGATGGAAAAAATTTCATTATGTGCGAATACTGTGAAGACCAGCGCGGCCAGTGCGACAGAAATTTCCTTGTTGATGGTAGGCGATTCAGCATCAAGCTGGATGAGACTTTCGAATTCGATACATTAAGTCACAACGACAAGTCTGTTTTCGTAATTAAGCATGACTTATATATGCTTCATTTGCCTGACTTATAATTTTTAATTTTCACTATTCTACTAGCACATCCCGTGCCATGCAAGAATTTTTGTCTTGGATAAGATAGGTTTCAAAGATATGGAAACTATGGAGGTAAAGAGAGCTTACCTGAAAACTGAGCATGATGGTTATACTTTCAACGTCAAAGTATACAATACACACACGTACACATATTTTGAATGCAAAACTTGGCAAGCACTATGCAAGGCTTATGCATTTGAGCCTGGTATGGTTATCACCTTTGATATTCGTCCGGAAGATGATATTGAAGGTAATAGAGACATATGGGTCGATGTGCAGACGCCTCCAGTTCTACCATTATGTGAGTTATTCTCAACTATATTTTTGTCTTTGATATTGGTTATTCAAAAATAACTGACAACTAATTTCTATTGACAGCTTATCTCCATTCAACCAAACATGTTCGGCGCTTGGTAGACAGGACCTACTACTGTCCCGGAGCTGAACTAAACTGCGAGGAGATAAGTCATTATGTTTCATGGCTTGAGGATCTTCATACTGTCAAGACAAATTTTCTTCCTGCACTTAGAAATGTTAGTACTCAAAACGTGCGACCAATAGTGATGGTATTGAACTACAGTCACATCTATTTAGGAATGATGGTAAGATATTTACTATTTGTCCTTAGTGCATATTTTGCATACATAATTTTTTTGCTAAACTTTCATTGCTAAGTATATTAATTAAGTACTATACAATGTTCTTCAACAGGGACTCCCGATGACAGTTGTGCCTTAGGGGATCGAGACTAAAGGTTAGATGTCAATTGTTAGCTTACAGCCAAGATATCCTGCATTGCACATGAATGCATTCAGGATTTCTAGAAGCGATGAATGCTTAATAGTGAAAGATTGGAGGCAAAATGTTAATGATCGCAGAGAAGTACTAGGGGACAGCAATGAGAAGCGCAGCCCACGATTAGGAGACAGGTTCATCGGCATGCTCCAGTATGATCACTCAGGAGAGCTATACATGTTCTATGCTATTTTACCAGAGAGAGAGAGTAGCTAGCAGGAGTGATTTAGCTAGTTCTTCATGTTGCTCTTAATTAGTACTTGTCCTTTCATGTCCGTGTTCTTCGTTCTGAACTTAAGTGATTTGCTTTTGTGGTGTTATATATGAACGCTTATAATATCATGACAATCATGTTGAACTCGATCGATAATATTTTTGCTTCTGGTACAAGTGAATGTTTCTTCTTTAAGCTAGTAGTGCTAGTGGTGATTATGTGACGCCCCCGATTTAATCGTACACTAATCATGCACGCAAATGTGTACGATCAAGATCAAGGACTCACGAGAAGATATCACAACACAACTCTACAAATAAAATAAGTCATACAAGCATCATAATACAAGCCAGGGGCCTCGAGGGCTCGAATACAAGTGCTCGATCATAGACGAGTCAGCGGAAGCAACAATATCTGAGTACAGACATAAGTTAAACAAGGTGCCATAAGATGGCTAGCACAAACTGGGATACAGATCGAAAGAGGAGCAGGCCTCCTGCCTGGGATCCTCCTGACTACTCTTGGTCGTCGTCAACGGTGGCGTCTGGCTCCTGGACTACAGCATCTGGTTGCGACAACCAGAAAGAAAGGAAAAGGGGAAAAGGGGGGAGAAAGCAACCGTGAGTACTCATCCAAAGTACTCGCAAGCAAGGAACTACACTACATATGCATGGGTATATGTGTAAGGAGGCCATATCAGTGGACTGAACTGCAGAATGCCAGAATAAGAGGGGGATAGCTAATCCTGTCGAAGACTACGCTTCTGGCAGCCTCCGTCTTGCAGCATGTAGGAGAGAGTAGATTGAATTCCTCCAAGTAGCATCTTCAAGTAGCATCTCCAAGCAGCATCTCCAAGTAGCCTCGCATAGCATAACCCTACCCGGCGATCCCCTCCTCATATCCCTGAGGTAGAGCGACCACCGGTTGTATCTGGCACTTGGAAGGGTGTGTTTTATTAAGTATCCGGTTCTAGTTGTCATAAGGTCAAGGTACAACTCCAAGTCGTCCTGTTACCGAAGATCACGGCTATTCGAATAGATTAACTTCCCTGCAGGGGTGCACCACATAGCCCAACACGCTCGATCCCATTTGGCCGGACACACTTTCCTGGGTCATGCCCGCCCTCGGAAGATCAACACGTCACAGCCCCACCTAGGCTCAACGGAGAGGTCAGCACGCCGGTGTAAACCTAAGCGCGCAGGGGTCTGGGCCCATCGCCCTGAGCACACCTGCACGTTGCGTACGCGGCCGGTGAGCAGACCTAGCAACCTCCATTACAAAGGAAGTTGCGTTAACGCAGTCCAACCCGGCGCGCGCCGCTCAGTCGCTGACGTCACGAAGTGCTTCGGCTGATACCACGACGTCGGGATACCCATAACTACTCCCGCGTAGATGGTTAGTGCGTATAGGCTCGTAGCCAACTCAGATCAAATACCAAGATCTTGTTAAGCGTGTTAAATATCCGCGAACGCCGAACAGGGCCAGGCCCACCTGTCTCCTAGGTGGTCTCAACCTGCCCTGTCGCTCCGCCACAAAGTAACAGTCGAGGGCCGTCGGGAACCCAGGCCCACCTCTACCGGGATGGAGCCACCTGTCCTTTCAGCCCCCTCGCCAGAATCACTTGCGGGTACTCAATGAGCTGACCCGACTTTAGTCACCATCTGTATAGTATGTATGTATGTATAGTATATACCCGTGATCACCTCCCAAGTGATCACGGCCCGATAGTATAGCAAGGCAGACTGACAAGAATGTAGGGCCAATGATGATAAGCTAGCATCCTATACTAAGCATATAGGATTGCAGGTAAGGTATCAACAGATGTAGCGACAATGTCAGGCTATGCATCAGAATAGGATTAACGAAAGCAGTAACATGCTACACTACTCTAATGCAAGCAGTATAGAGTAGAATAGGCGATATCTGGTGATCAAAGGGGGGGCTTGCCTGGTTGCTCTGGCAAGAGAGAGGGGTCGTCAACTCCGTAGTCGAACTGGTCAGCAGCAGCGTCGGTCTCGTAGTCTACCGGAGAGAAGAGGGGGAAGAAATAATGAATACAGATCAAACAAAGCATCTCAAAATATAACAAGGCAATACACGGTGTTCGGTGTGCCCTAACGCGGTAGTAGGTGATACCGGTGCAGGGGGGAAAACATCCGGGAAAGTATTCCCGGTGTTTCATGTTTTCGGTCAAAGGAGCCGGAGGGGGAAGGTTGCGAGTTCGATAGGTTAGGGGTGTGTGGCGGACGAACAGGTTGCGTATCCGGATTCGTCTCGTTGTTCTGATCAACTTTCATGTAGAAAGTATTTTCATCCGAGTTACGGATTAAAAGATATGATTTTCTAAGGATTTAATCATTTTCTGATTTTAATTATTTATTTAAATTCAACATTATCCAAAACAGTATTTGCTGACGTCATCATGACGTCAGCATGACGTCAGCAGTCAACAGAGGTGTTGACTGGTCAACTGACGTGTGGGTCCCACTAGTCATTGACTGTTTAGTCTAATTAGTGTTTAACTAATCTAACTACTGTTTAATTAAACTAATTAGTTAGTTAGGTTAATGTAATTATGATTAATTAACTTAATTAATTCCTTAATTAAATAATTAATTAAATTATTATTATCTATTTATTTATTTTATTTATTTTATATATTATTTTTAATTCCTTCCTCTTTTTTTTAATAAAGTTCTGGGGATGGGGCCCCCCTGTCATAGGCCCCTGGGGGCTTAACGGGCGCGGGCGAGGCTGGAACGGGGCTCCAGCGGGCGCGCGTGGGAGGGCGAGGTAGGGCGCGGGCCAGCGGTGGACGGCGCCAGGCGAAGGAAGAAGAGGCCGGTGGCCACGGCGTGTCCATGGCCGGAGCGGGATGCGGGCAGAGCGCACGGGCGTTGGCGCCCAGCCCGAGCGGGCGTACGCCTAGATCGAAGGGGAAGCCGCCGGCCACAGGCACGGCAAGGTGAGGTAGGCTGGGCGAGGCGGGGCGTCGGACCGGGCGAGGGACGGAGTCCCAAGGTGGCAAGCAGCCGGGAGGGGTGGACGCGGTCAGGGCCGGCTAGCAGGGGCGCGCGCGGACACGGCGAGCACGCAGCCACGGTGAAACGGCGACGGAACAGAGGGGGAATGGGGAAAACGTGCTCACGGGGCCCTGTAGTTGTGCTAAAAATGAGCTCGGGGAGGCGCCGGAGCTCGGGGTCGCGATGATCGATGACGAGGACGAAGGCGGCGCGACGCAGCCGCCGGGGAGGAGGAGGAGGCAGGCCGGCGACGTTGTGGTGGCGACGACGGGCGACGGCATCGGGTCGAGGAGGAGCTCGAGGAGGCCGGCGGCGTGGTTCCG
>NC_057803.1:739689432-739728538 GCF_018294505.1 Triticum aestivum | reverse complement strand
CGAGGATGAGGGTGGAGGTCTGGCGGCGGCGGGCGTCGCCAGGGAGGCGGCGGCGTCCGAGCCCTCCCCTTTCTCGATCCAGATCGGGATCGATGGGGGGTGGAGGAGAGACGTGCGGGAGTGGGGAGTGGGCTAGGTCACGGGGGGGAGAGGGGGGTTAGGTAGTGGGGTGGCTCGGTCCGAGTGGGCCGGCCAGTTGGGCCGAGGCCCAGGTGGGCCAAGGGGGACTTTTATTCTTTTTTTTGTTTTGTTTTGTTTTCTCTTTTGTATTTTCTTTTTATTTATTTTACCTTTTCTGTCTAAGTTTTGTTTCCTATTATTTTAGTTTTGTTAAAATATACACGTAGCATTTAATTTAGTATTTCAACTTAGTCCATAGTCACAAAAAGTCTAGTCCATAAACAAATTAGTTTGACATTTTATTAATTACAAAAGGTATTTAAATAATTGTTTTCACTATTGTTTTAATTGTTTTAGGGCCTTTAAACATTTTATCGAAGTTTGGTTTCTCCACCATAATTACCTATGTATTATTTGGTTCACTCCGAACATTTAACTTTTCATATTTGAAAACTTTTATTGTTTGCTCGATTTTGAATTTGAAATTCGAACTAGGTTCCGAACTAACGCGAGTTTATCCACAGTAACCGAGGTGACGTGGCATCATTAGTGGGGATTACTGTAGCTTAATTACCCGGGCGCCACAGATTAGATAGCTAGTTAATTATTATATCATTTAATGAAAGAAACTGCAGATTAGTTTCAGCTGGATGAATCCTACCTAGCTAAGTGATCAAGTATATGCCATATCCGTATATATTATATAGTTGATCAAGTATAATATGGATATGGCATATACTCTAGCTAGCTAGCTATATATAGAGATATCCAATAATGCATCCAGTCGAAACTAATCCGTGGTACTTTCACCTAATGATTTAACAACTCATTATAATGTAAAACAATCACTAAATTAAATTGAAAACACAAAATTAAAGAAAAATTAAAAAAAACACCCAAACATTTAGTACCGGTTGGTGTTACCAACCGGTACTAATGCCCTCCACCCAAACGGGCCTGGCTCGTGCCACGTGGTGGCACTTTAGCGCCGGTTCGTGACGAACCGGTACTAAAGGCCGGGGACCTTTAGTCCCCACTCTTTAGTGCCGGTTGGCGAACCGGCACTAAAGCCCGTTACGAACCGGCACTAAAGGCCGGTTCTGCACTAGTGTGGGGTCAGCCTTGACTTTGAAGGGAGGAATTTGATGAAACTTTTCATAATCTTCAAACATGTCTGTCTTGTCCTCCACTCCCACAATGTCCCTTTTTCCTAAAAGAACTATGTGGCGCTTTGACTCATCGTATGATGTATTCGCTTCCTTGTCTTTTCTTTTTCTCGGTCTGGTAGACATGACCTTCACATAGATAACCTGTGCCACATCATTGGCTAGGACGAACGGTTCGTCAGTGTACCCAAGATTTTTCAGATCCACTGTTGTCATTCTGTACTGTGGGTCTACATGTACCCCGCCTCCTGACAGATTGACCCATTTGCACTTAAACAAAGGGACCTTAAAATCATGTCCATAGTCAAGTTCCCATATGTCCACTATGTAACCATAATATGTGTCCTTTCCCCTCTCGGTGGCTGCATCAAAGCGGACACCGCTGTTTTGGTTGGTGCTCTTTTGATCTTGGTCAATCGTGTAAAATGTATTCCCATTTATCTCGTATCCTTTCCAAATCGTAACAGTTGAAGATGGTCCCCTGGACAACAAGTACAGCTCATCACAAACAGTGTTGTCACCTCTGAGACGTGTTTCCAACCAACTGCTGAAAGTCCTGATGTGTTCACATGTAATCCAGTCATCGCACTACTCCGGGTGTTTGGAGCGCAAACTGTTCTTGTGTTCATCGACATAAGTGGTCACCAAGGTAGAGTTCTGTAGAACTATGCAGTGTGCTTCAGACCAAGAATATCCGTCCCTGCATATTATTGAGTCCCTTCCTAGCATGCCTTTTCCAGCCAGTCTCCCTTCATACCGCGATTTAGGGAGACCTATCTTCTTAAGGCCAGGAATGAAGTCAACACAAAACCCGATGACATCCTCTATTTGATGGCCCATGGAGATGCTTCCTTCTGGCCTAGCGCGGTTACGGACATATTTCTTTAGGACTCCCATGAACCTCTCAAAGGGGAACATATTGTGTAGAAATACGGGCCCCAAAATGACAATCTCGTCGACTAGATGAACTAGGACGCGCGTCATGATATTGAAGAAGGATGGTGGGAACACCAGCTCGAAACTGACAAGACATTGCGCCACATCACTCCTTAGCCTTGGTATGATTTCTGGATCGATCACCTTCTGAGAGATTGCATTGAGGAATGCACATAGCTTCACAATCGCTAATCAGACGTTTTCCGGTAGAAGCCCCCTCAATGCAACCAGAAGCAGTTGCGTCATAATCACGTGGCAGTCATGAGATTTTAGGTTCTGAAACTTTTTCACTGCCATATTTATTATTCCCTTTATATTCGACGAGAAGCCAGTCGGGACCTTCATACTAAGAAGGCATTCAAAGAATATTTCCTTCTCTTCTTTGGTAAGAGCGTAGCTGGCAGGACCTTCATACTGCTTCGGAGGCATGCCGTCTTTTTCGTGCAAACGTTGCAGGTCCTCCCGTGCCTCAGGTGTACCTTTTGTCTTCCCATACACGCCCAAGAAGCCTAGCAGGTTCACGCAAAGGTTCTTCGTCACGTGCATCTCGTCGATCGAAGAGCGGATCTCTAGGTCTTTCCAGTACGGTAGGTCCCAAAATATAGATTTTTTCTTCCACATGGGTGCGTGTCCCCCTGCGTCACTCGGAACAGCTAGTCTGCCGGGACCCTTTCCAAATATTATGTGTAAATCATTGACCATAGCAAGTACGTGATGACCGGTATGCATGGCGGGCTTCTTCCAGTGACCTGCCTCACCTTTGAAATGCTTGCCTTTCTTTCGACATTGATGGTTGGTCGGAAGAAATCGACGATGGCCCAGGTACACATTCTTCCTGCAGCTTCCCAGGTATATACTTTTGGTGTCAAGTAAATAGTGCGTGCATGCGTGGTATCCCTTGTTTGTCTTTCCTGAAAGGTTACTGAGAGCGGGCCAATCATTGATGGTCACGAATAGCAACGCCTTTAGGTCAAATTCCTCCTATTTGTGCTCATCCCACGTACGTACACCATTTCCATTCCACATCTGTAAAAGTTCTTCAACTAATGGCCTTAGGTACACATCAATGTCGTTGCCGGGTTGCTTAGGGCCTTGGATGAGAATGGCATCATAATGAAATTCCGCTTCATGCACATCCAAGGAGGAAGGTTATACATACAAAGAGTCACGGGCCAGGTGATGTGATTGCTGCTCTGCTCCCTGAAAGGATTAATGCCATCCGCGCTTAAACCAAACCATACGTTCCTTGGGTCACATGCAAACTCAGCCCAGTACTCTCTCTCGATTTTTCTCCACTGCGACCCGTCAGCGGGTGCTCTCAACTTCCCGTCTTTCTTACGGTCCTCACTGTGCCATCGCATCAACTTGGCATGCTCTCCGTTTCTGAACAGACATTTCAACCGTGGTATTATAGGAGCATACCACATCATCTTCGTAGGAACCCTCTTCCTGGGGGGCTCACCATCAACATCACCAGGGTCATCTCGTCTGATCTTATACCGTAATGCACCGCATACCGGGCATGCGTTCAGATCCTTGTACGCACCGTGGTAGAGGATGCAGTCATTAGGGCATGCATGTATCTTCTGCACCTCCAATCCTAGAGGGCATACGACCTTCTTTGCTGCGTATGTATTGTCGGGCAATGCGTTATCCTTTGGAAGCTTCTTCTTCAATATTTTTAGTAGCTTCTCAAATCCTTTGTCAGGAACATCATTCTCTGCCTTCCACTGCAGCAATTCCAGTACGGTACCGAGCTTTGTGTTGCCATCTTCGCAATTGGGGTACAACCCTTTTTTGTGATCCTCTAACATGCGATCGAACTTCATCTTCTCCTTTTGACTTTCGCATTGCGTCCTTGCATCCACAATGACCCGGCGGAGATCATCATCATCGGGCACGTCGTCTGGTTCCTCTTGATCTTCAGCAGCTTCGCCCGTTGCAGCATCATCGTGCACATCGTCTGGTTCCTCTTGATGTTCAGTAGCATCACCGTATTCAGGGGGCACATAGTTGTCATCGTACTCTTCTTCTTCGCCCTCTTCCATCATAACCCCTATTTGTCCGTGCCTCGTCCAAACATTATAGTGTGGCATGAAACCCTTGTAAAGCAGGTGGGTGTGAAGGATTTTCCGGTCAGAGTAAGACTTCATATTCCCACATATAGGGCATGGACAACACATAAAATCATTCTGCTTGTTTGCCTCAGCCACTTTGAAAAAATCATGCACGACCTTAATGTACTCGGAGGTGTGTCTGTCACCGTACATCCATTGCCGGTTCATCTGCGTGCATTATATATAATTAAGTGTGTCAAAAATCATTACGGAACATCATGAATAGATAATTAAGTGACCAAATTAATACAAGTTCATCATCACATTAAAACCAAAGTACATACATAGTTCTCATCTAACAACATAAAGCTCTGCAGAGCATCTAAATTAATTAAACCATACATTGAAACTATGCAAAAAAATTGAATGCGAAAACAAATGCGATCATAATCGCAACCAAGGTAACAACTGATCCAACGGCATAATGATACCAAGCCTCGGTATGAATGGCATATTTTCTAATCTTTCTAATCTTCAAGCACATTGCATCCATCTTGATCTTGTGATCATCGACGACATCCGCAACATGCAACTCCAATATCATCTTCTCCTCCTCAATTTTTCTTATTTTTTCCTTCAAGAAATTGTTTTCTTCTTCAACTAAATTTAACCTCTCGACAATAGGGTCGGTTGGAATTTCCGGTTCAACAACCTCCTAGGTAAATAAAATCTATGTCACGTTGGTCGGCATAATTTTCATAAACAATAAATAAACCAATAGTTATGAAAAGATAATATATACCACATCCGAATCATAGACAGGACGAGGGCCGACGGGGGCGGATACCAAAACCATCGCACTATATAAGATGCAATAATAAAAGTAAGAAAATAATACAAGTATCTATCTAAACATACAAGTAAGAATATTTTTCCTTTCAGAAAGAAGATAAGAACAAGAGGCTCACCACGGTGGTGCCGGCGATGAGATCGGCGCGGGTGATCGGCGGCGGTGAAGACGGGGACGGGGCGTGACGGACCGCTAAACCTAAACAAATATTGAGGAAAATGGAGCTTGGAGGTCGAGCTTGGAGAGGAGAAAGCTTAAGTAGTGTGGCTCGGGCATTCCATCGAACACCTTGTGTGCATAGGAGATGAGCTAGAGCACCACCAAGCCCTCTCCCCCTCGGCTGCCAGAAAAAATAGAGCAGTGTGCTCTGCTCTTACGCGAGGGGGTATATATAGGCACCTCATTGGTCCCGGGTGGTGGCATGAACCGGGACTAAAGGGCAGCCTTTGGTACCGGTTCGAGCCACCAACCGGGACCAATGGTGGTGGGCCAGGAGCGAGGCCCATTGGTCCAGGTTCGTCCCACCAATCGGGACCAAAAGGTCCAGACGAACCGGGACCAATGGCCCACGTGGCCCGGCCGGCCCCCGGGGCTCATGAACTGGGTCCAATGCCCCCATGGGTCCCGGTTCTTGACTGAAAGGGGACTAATGGGCTGACCTGGCATGGACCTTTGCCCCCTTTTCTACTAGTGTCACTACCAAACCTCGTAGGTCGACAAGGACGCGTACTGCTTCAGAATGGTACGGTAATCCTGTCTTGGAGGTCATGTTGCTAGACAACAATGAACCTATGAGCTATGGAGAAGCGATGGTGGGCCCGGATTCCGATGAATGGCTCGAGGCCATAAATTCTGAGACAGGATCCATGTATGAAAACAAAGTATAGACTTTGGAAGAACTACTTGATGGTCGTAAGGCTGTTGGGTACAGATGGATTTTAAAAGGAAGACGGACAATAATGGTAAGTATCACCATTAAGAAAGCTCGACTTGTCGTTAAGATGTTTTCTAACAAGTTCAAGGAGTTGACTGCGATGAGACTTTTTCACTCGTAGCGATGCTAAGAGTCTGTTGGAATTATATTAGCAGTTGCTGCATTATTTATGAAATCTTGCAGATAGGATGTCAAAACATTGTTTCCTCGACAATTTTCTTGAGGAAAGGTTGTATATGATACAACCAGAAGTTTTTGTCAATCCTATAAGATGCTAACAAGTATGCAAAGCTCCAGCAATCCTTCTAAGGACAGCAGTAAGCATCTCAGAGTTGGAATATATGCTTTGATGAGATGATCAAAGATTTTGGGTTTATACAAAGTTTATGAGAAACTTGTATTTCCAAAGAAGTGAGTGGGAGCACTATAGAATTTCTGATGAGTATATGTTGTTGACATATTGTTGATCAGAAATGATGTAGAATTTCTGGAAAGCATATAGGGTTATTTGAAAAGTGTCTTTCAATGGAAAACCTGGATTAAGCTACTTGAACATTGAGCGTCAAGATCTATAAGGATAGATCAAAAATGCTTAATAGTACTTTCAAATGAATACATACCGTGACAAGATTTTGAAGGAGTTCAAAATAGATCGGCAAAGAAGGAGTTCTTGGCTACGTTATAAGGTGTGAGTATTGAGTAAAACTCAAGACCTGACCACGGTAGAAGAGAGAGAAAGGACGAAGGTCGTCCCCTATGCTTTAGACGTAGGCTCTAAAGTATGCTATGTTATGTACCGCACCTAAAGTGTGCCTTTCCATGAGTCAGTCAAGGGGTACAAGAGTGATCCAGGAATGGATCACAGGACAGCGGTCAAAGTTATCCTTAGTAACTAGTGGACTAAGGAATTTTCTCGATTATGGAGGTGGTAAAAGAGTTCGTCATAAAGGGTTACGTCGATGCAAACTTTGATACTAATCTGGATGACTATGAGTAGTAAACCGGATTCATATAGTAGAACAGTTATTTGGAATAGCTCCAAATAGCGCGTGGTAGCTGGATATACAAGATGACATAGAGATTTGTAAAGCACACACGGATCTGAAAGGTTCAGACCCTTTGACTAATAACCTCTCTCACAAGCGAGATATGATCAAACCCCGTGGGTGTTGAATTCATTACAATCACATAGTGATGTGAACTAGATTATTGACTATAGTGCAAGTGGGAGACTGTTGGAAATATGCCCTAGAGGCAATAATAAAATGGTTATTAGTGTATTCCTTGTTCATGATAATTGTCTATTGTTCATGCTATAATTGTATTGACCGGAAACCGCAATACATGTGTGAATACATAGACCACAACATGTCCCTAGTGAGCCTCTAGTTGACTAGCTCGTTGATCAACAGATGGTCATGGTTTCCTGACCATGGACATTGGATGTCATTGATAACAGGATCACATCATGAGGAGAATGATGTGATGGACAAGACCCAATCCTAAGCATAGCACAAGATCATGTAGTTCGTTTGCTAAAGCTTTTCTAATGTCAAGTATCATTTCCTTAGACCATGAGATTGTGCAACCCCCGGATACCGTAGGAATGCTTTAGGTGTACCAAACGTCACAACGTAATTGGGTGGCTATAAAGGTGCACTACAGGTATCTCCGAAAGTGTCTGTTGGGTTGGCACGAATCGAGACTGGGATTTGTCACTCCATATGATGGAGAGGTATCTCTGGGCCCACTCGGTAATGCATCATCATAATGAGCTCGATGTGACTAAGTAGTTGGTCACGGGATCATGCATTATCGAACGAGTAAAGTGACTTGCCGGTAACGAGATTGAACGAGGTATTGGGATACCGACGATCGAATCTCGGGCAAGTAACGTACCGATTGACAAAGGGAATTGTATACGGGATTGATTGAATCCCCGACATCGTGGTTCATCCGATGAGATCATCATGGAACATGTGGGAGGCAACATGGGTATCCAGATCCCTCTATTGGTTATTGGCCAGAGAACGTCTCGGTCATGTCTGCATGATTCCCGAACCCGTAGGGTCCACACACTTAAGGTTCGGTGACGCTAGAGTTGTTATGGGAAATTGTATGTGGTTACTGAAGGTTGTCCGGAGTCCCGGATGAGATCCCGGACGTCACGAGGAGTTCCGGAATGGTCCGGAGGTGAAGATTTATATATGGGAAGTCCAGTTTCAATCGCCGGAATGGTTTCGGGGGTTATCGGTATTGTACCGGGATCACCGAAAGCTGTCCGGGGGTCCACCGGGTGGGGCCACCTGCCCCAGAGGACTTAATGGCTGAATATGGGAGGAAACCAGCCCCCTAGTGAGCTGGTGTGCCCCCCAGGGGCCCAAGGCGCCTAGGCTTTGGAAACCCTAGGGGAGGGGGGCGCCTCCACCTTGCTTGGGGGGCAAGTCTCCCCCTCCTGCCCCCCCCCTCTAGATGGGATCTAGAGGGGCCGAACCCCTCTCCCCTTCACCCTATAAATAGAGGGGGGGGGAGGGCTGCATCACCCTTGCTTTTGGCGCAGCCCCTCCCTCCTCCGACTCTTCCTCCTCCTCCGTAGTGCTTGGCGAAGCCCTGCAGAAATACCACGAGCTCCACCACAATCATGCCGTCGTGCTGTCGGAGTTCTCCCTCAACTTCTCCTCTCCCCTTGCTGGATCAAGAAGTAGGAGACGTCCCCGGGCTGTACGTGTGTTGAACGCGGAGGTGTCGTCCGTTCGGCGGTAAATCGGATCTTCCGCGATTTGAATCGCCGCGAGTACGACTCCATCAACCGCGTTCTTGTAACGCTTCCGCTTAGCGATCTTCAAGGGTATGAAGATGCTCATCCTCTCCCTCTCTTGTTGCTAGAATCTCCATAGATTGTTCTTGGTGTTGCGTAGAAAATATTAAATTTGTGCTACGTTCCCCAACACTCCATTCATAGAGGTGTCACATCTTTATACCTTTGGCTGTTTGGATAGTACTCGTCGTCTTCTATGCAACAACCTTGACTTTTCTCAATTCAGAGCTCATATGAAGAAGTTATGGCAGTTCTATTTTTTTGCATCCTTCTATTTGCTTGGGCTATTTTGAAGCTCTCTAGCGGTAGTGCCGCCCTGGGTAGTGGTAGTACCACTTGCGCGGTACTGCTGCAGGCACTACCGCTTCTTTTTGGGCTTCTGGACTTGTTTTTGCTTTGGTAGCAGTAGGGGAGCAGTTGAGCACGGTAGTACCTTTTAGACAGTAGTATCGCACATGCCCAGCGATAGTACCGTGTGACGCTGTACTTCCGCTGTCGACTACCGTCACACTACCACCTATATTCTTACTTCTGTAGTCCCTCGCAGCCTCCATGGTAGTAGGGCGCGGTAGTACCGCTGTATGCAATACTACCGTCCTACCCTTCCTCTACTGCCGCTAGCTGTCTATGTCCAGAGACACTAAGCGATAGTACCGCCTATAAGGATGGTAGTTCCGCTCCGGCGGAACTACTGCGCCTGAACTTGCATTCTCTCAGTGCTACACCTAGAACTACCGCCCCAAGCGGTAGTATCGCTCATCTGAGCGGTAGTACCGCTTGTGTGCGGGCTAAGGGCATAACAATTTGATTTTTGCTCTCCTATAAAAGGGGGTCTTCTTCCCAAATGGTTCTTATCCTTTGAGCTTGTGTTTTGCCACCATTGTTAACCTTCTTCGAGGTTTTTATCTCTTAATCCCTCCAATGATTCTTGCTAGTTTGTGAGGGAAAAGGAAGAGGAGATCTAGATCCACATTTCCACCGGCCACTTTCTCCTCTATGTGAGGGGAACCCCTTGGATCTAGATCTTGGATTTCTTGGTGTTCTCCTTCTTGTTCTTCCTCGCATATTCCTCCATAGCTTTCGTTGCTTTGGTGGGATTTGAGAGTGAGAGACTTGGGACTCCGTGTGCCCTTGCCATTGCATTTGGTGCATCGGTTTAAGTTCTCCATGGTGATACGTGGAAGTGAAGTTGAGTAGTTTTTTACTCTTGGGTGCTTGGTACCCTAGAGCTTGTTTCTCTTGGGTGCTTGGATGCCCTAGACTGTTGGTGGTGTCTCGGAGCTCAATCATTGTGGTGTACATCTCCGGGCAAGCGTTGGGTCTCCAATTAAGTTGTGGAGATTGACCCGAGCAATTTGTACGGGATCCAGTGACCGCCCCCAAGGGTTGCCATTTGTACAGGTTGGGTGACCTCCCTCAAGGGTCCCTTAGTGGAATTACAACATCTTGCATTATGCGAGGGCGTGACGAGATTATGGTGGCCCTAGTAACTTCTTGGGGAGCATTGTGCCTCCACACCGCTCCAAACGAAGATTAGCATCCGCAAGGGTGTGAACTTCGAGATACATCATTGTCTATGCATGCCTAGATTATCTCCTACCCAAGCCCTTTACTTGTGCACTTTACTTTGTGATATCCATATTGTTTCTTATCATATATCTTGCTATCACTTAGTTGTTTATCTTGCTTAGTATAGGTTGTTAGGCACATAGGTGAGCCTAGTTGTTTCAGGTTGTTGGGCACATAGATTGCATTTCATCAATCAATGATTGTTCATCGAGTGTCAAGTTCGTCTCGTTCATGTACATGGATAGCCCAATGATTGCGAACCATAGAGGCACCGAGGAAGCATCCCCTTGAGTTCACGTCGTGGTTGTAGTCTCCAATTTTTTTTATGATGTTTATGAACTTTGTATGTTTATTGTGATGATATTGTGATGTATGCTTTTGACTAGTTAATTATGTGACTTCAACATCCGCAAACTTATGTTGTTATTAACTTCCGGTGTTCGTATGTGATGCAATATTTATTCCAATAATGTGAGCAAAGATATATATGTGTTTATTTCCATGCAGGTCTGCCAACAATATATATAAAAAACAAATATGCTCTTTGCCGAGTTCAGAACTCGGCAAAGAAACAATTTGCCAGTCGGTTATCAAACTTCATCGAGTGTGGAACTCGTCAAACATACAATTTGCTAGTCAGCTGTCAAATATTCACTGAGTTCATATTGTCAAAAAACTCGGTATGTTGAAAGATGTTTGCCAGTTTCCTTCGTGACAAACTTGATGAAATACGGCACTGGGTAATGGCGAAGTGCCACGAGGAGTGCCCTTACTGGATGTTGACTGCCGAGGTTCAAACTCGACAAAGTTTTTGTCGAGTTTCTATTTTTAAGAAGAGTCAATTACACCCCTAGTACCACAGCTTGACGCGAAAAGTCGGTTTAGTGCTAAAACTTGCGACATACATTGAACTGGTGCTACAACTTGGCTTTGACGTGCATATACGGTGCAAATCACGTTGTTGTACGAATAAGGTGCTGATGAGGCATGCCAACGTGGCATAGGGCCCGCTGTCAGCGTCTGGACGGCAAAGTGGACGTGTGGCCTGCTACTTTGCAAACAAAAAAACTCAGAATTTTTTTCTCAAAAAAAGACCCTGCCGCGGCCATAAGGGTCCATTTATCAGCGTCACACTAATAATTGAAAAAAGCAGCGTGCGCGCGGGATACTCGAATAGCTAACATGTAGGATGCAGGAGGGCACTGCTAAACAGGATGCTGCTGCTAGTTATATATATTCTCTGACTATTAAGTGGGCTGCTGTGCATGCATCCCATTTTGCATTGTGTTTTTGCCCGAAATTTACTCAATATATGTAAATTATAATAGTGTGTTATAAATAATATATATAAGCTATAAAATCATTTATTGATTTAAAATTTATCCATACCATAAATTATGAATTTTAAAACTCTTCATGCGATAATTTGCATATTGAATAAAAACATATATTCAGTAAATGCTTATATAAGTTTAAAATTGTTCACAATATTAACAATATAAAAATATTAATGTTTTTAAAAAAATGAATAAATGCTTATATAAGTTTAAAAATGTTCAATGTTTTAAAACAATATTAATGTAGTGTGTAAAAGTGTTCATGTTTTAAGAAAGTTTTTTAGTTACTATATATTTCCATAAATTCCTAAATAAGTTTTAATATATTGACAGTTTTAACAAATTATTCATGTAGTATATATAAGTGTTCATGCTTTCAAAAGTATATATTCATATAATGTAAAAATAGTTGGCTGGGATTAGAAGCAGCGACATGTAGTCAACATGTGTGAGTGGCCACCACACCACTCAGCAGCATTACTTTTTTTAGGAATTTATAGAATATATGTAAATTATATTCGTATGCTATAAATAATAATAATAATAATAATATAGAATAATATTACATTATAAAAAGATTCAAGTATTAATACATATAATTATATATTTTATTTCATGATAAATGGTAATATAAGTTAAAATATTCGTGATTTTAATTAAAAAATATGTAGTATATAAAAGTGATCATTGTTATTCTGAAATTTATTTTCTTTATAACACACGATTACAGTTTGCATGTATTTTTTAAGAAATAACTGTGCAAAATGGGCCACTGGAACTCCAGCCCACTTAAGTCGAAGCGTTATATAGGTTTTGTGTTAGTTTATTACAACATCGTTGTCTGGTGTATGGGTTGACAGGGTCTCTTTCGTGAGAATTTTTTTTGCACGATAGTATGGGTTGCTGAAAGATGGACCCCACGCGCCTCCGTCTGTGACGAAAATATCGGTCGCTGACAGGGTCTCTTTCGTGAGAATTTTTTTTACACAATAGTATGTGTGGCTGAAAGATGGACCCCACGCGCCTCCGTCTGTGAGGAAAATATCTGTCGCTGACAGGGTCTTTTTCGTGAGAAAATAATTTCCAAGGTGCTTTCTGCAGAATAGCAAGCACACGCATGCAGTCGCTGACAGCAGAGGCCCATGCCACGTTGGCGCGCCTAATCAGCAACATGTTCGTATAAAAATATAATTTGCACTGTATATGCACGCCAATGCCAAGTTCTGGCACCAGTTCAATGTACGCCGCAAGTTTTAGCACTAAACTGATTTTTCAAGCCAAGTTGTGGCACCAGTGGTGTAATTGACTCTTTTAAGAACTGTGCGAAGTTTGGCACTAGGTAATAACGCTGTGCCACGTGGTGCGGCATAATTGGTTTGTAATTTTCCGAGTGTGGGACTCAACAAACAGATTGCGCAGTTCTGCTGGATAAATAACCCTGTAGATATTTTGTACTAGTAATGTGTTGTGCCACATGGATTATTCCAATTGGTCAGGCTTCACCGAGTTTAGCTGAGCAAAACTCGGTAAACTGTTGTACCACGCGGCACTTCCGTTAATAGCTCGTCCACTCTGATGATGTGGTTCGCCGAGTTTTTTCTGGCCGGCTCTCGGCAAACATTGTTTATATATTCACTGAGTTCGTGATAGAAAACACTCATCAGTATTAGTGATTGCCGGGTCCCGTCCAGCCGAGTGCATTGCGCCAAATTTGACACTCGGTGAAGATCTGCCGAGTTTCTTTGAAACTTGGCATAAATGGTGATTCTAGTAGTGCTTGCTTTTAGATAGCAATGAACACCATCTGATGGAGTGGGAGCAACATGACAACCTGATACCAATCGAAGTAGGGCCTCTGTCGCCACAGAAAGGGCAGGAAGATGAGACTGTTCTCGCCATTTACTTGTCCAGATCTTCACGCCTATGTTCTTCCCCTGAAGGCATATGCCTTTTTAATGGAAGAAATTGTTTTTGTGAGGGTTTCTAGTGGAAGATATACATGTGTGTTGTGCGGACCTGATGAGTATTACTCTACAATCACCCTTTTTAGCGATTGAGATGTAGCCCGTGGTCATGTACAAACTATGTATGGATGTGTTATTGTTGGATATCTTTTTATATTTTGTGCTTTCACTTTTGAATGGATTCTGCTCCTATTACAATTTTCTTTGACTATAATACAGTAGGGGTAAAACCATGTTGTTTGTCAGTTCTATATCTACCTTTTCTTTTACTAATTAAGCATGGTACGTTCTGCCGATTTTTTCGTCCGTTCACCGACGTAAGGTTTTTCTTTATCCGAGGTGGTACTAAATTTTTGTGCATCCGTATGCTAGAAGAGAGGAAAAAAATTCGTACATGGGCCGTGCGCGCTGTGTCCCGTCGAAGCAAGCTCACTTATTTATCTGCCCACACAGATATGAAAGCCTATTTACCGTATGCAGCGTCAAATAGTCAGATCATCGCACAGGACGCCCAAGACTGGGCCGACCCATTTTTTCTGTGTTCTGTCTCTAATCTTTCCTGTTACTTTCTCTTTTAATTCCGGATTCTTTTTCCTATCAATTTTTTATTTCTATTTTTGTAAATTAAAATCTTAAAAAAGTCCAGAATTACAATTTTTTCTTCATATTTTAGAAAAAAACAGAACTTCAAAATGTTATTCCAGTTTTTTAAAATGTTCAAAACTTTAATTTTTCTAAATGTGTTCAAAATTAAAAAATGTTCCCATGTTTCCTACAAAATGTTTGTCTATTACAAAAAAAATCAAGATTTTCAAAATAAGTTGCATTTCAAATCAAAATTGTTCACAAGGTTCATGGTTAAAAATCAAAATGCCAGATTCTAAAAATATTCTTGTTTAAGCGAAATGTTCACAAATTCAAAATAATGTTCTTAGTTAAAAATCACATCTTCTAAAATTGCTCTCAATGTTCAAAACATGCTCACACATTCAATAAATGTTTGGCTTTTTTCAAAAGGTTCATGTTATAAAAAATGTTTATGATTTTTTTTAAAAATATACCTAATTCAAATGATGTTCAGTTTTTTTTACAAAAATGAACGAAATTGTTGAAATGGTTCGTATTTTGAAAACTGTCCGGGGTATATAAAATTGTTCGTGTTTCCAAAAATATTCGACAATTCATAAATATTAATTTACTTTTGGAAAATTCTGGAAAAAAATGTTTTGAATCTGACGTTGCAACATGTTCTTAAAAATTTGGGCTGGCCATTGGTTAGATGGACCCATTTGTTCGAGTGGCTAGTAGGCCGTGGTCAAGTTTTTGAGGTTGTGAGTTCGATCCTTCAACTCATCATTTTCTTGTATTTATATCGTGCCTTGCAAATATAGGTCGTTTTGGTGCCAGCTAAGGGGCAGGCCCAGATGTGAACGGTTGTGCGCCCCACATGCTATTTGATGATAAAAGAGAATATGCTTGTTGGCTATAATTGAAATAAATTGTAGACACATATGAATAAAAGAGTATATGGTGGTTTGGCTATAATTAAGATGAATTGTGGGCACCTGAGCACTGAAATAATTAAAGAGAATAAACACTGATAAAGAATGAACTGCCTGGTTATGCGTGGATTTTGCTAATAAAGTAGGATTTATGCGTTGCAATTAATAATCCATCCGGTTACGTTGTCATAGGAGAGAGTGGTCGAAGCAAGTTGACTCCTACGTAGCTTCCACTAAATGCATCCACATAGTTGTGTAGCTTCTGCCCAATACTTACATCTAGTAACATGTGTAGGTTCCGTCAAATGCATTCATCCACGAGTGTTGCTTCGCCAAACAACCCTTCCGCCAAATACGTGACTTCTCTAATCAGCGTTTGGCTAGCAATCTATGCTTAATCACGTTTGGCTAGCTAGCTACGTGTCTTCTGCCACAATAAGCTAGCTAGCTTGCAGCCTTCCGCCAAACAACTATACTAATTCACTAATCACAATCTCCTCCCCACAATAATAGCGGCCTTGCGCCATCCAACGCGGACGAAGGTGCATGGTAACTTTCTCACCGGTGACTTCGAGCAGCGATGAGGGAGAGGGATGGTGGTAGGCAAGCTGAGGGTAGCTACGGGTGAGGAACCGTCCGAGACGCCCTAGGGGAGACAACATGTGGGTCGAAGAGGATACATGGTAACTTTACCACGGGTGACTTCGTGGAATTACGAGGGAGGGGGATGGTGGTAGGCAAGCTGGGGGTAGCTATGAGGGAGGACTGAGGAACCACCCAAGACGTCCTAGGAGAGACAACATGTGGGTCGACGAGTCAAAAGGGAACATGTGTCCATTGTTCTTGAATTTTGCTCATCCTATGCGGGAGAACACATAATTTATCTCTCTCACTAGTTATCAAAAAAAATATCTCTCCCGCTGCAACACTAGGCATATGTGCTAGTTCATTATAAAAGGGCAAACAATAAGTTACAATGGTTGATGGGGGTGCAACCAAAGAGGTACAAGTTGAAGAAAAAAAGGCTAAAGATTACAAACTAGAAAAGTGGCACCTATCTCAAATATCTCTGACAAGAAATAGTGCTTTTGTGTTGGGCATTGATTGTGCCTTTGTTCAGTGAAATATTCAGCTTTAGACTGGGCTTTGGCCATGTTTTCAGTAAAATTCTCATCAAAATATATTTTCTATTTTTTCATGTTATCGATGCAATTTAATTCCCTGCAAAAGGGCGTTGCGTTGTAATTACGGAAATAAGGAGATACTCTGATGTACTATTTCTCTGAATTTTCACAAAATACCAACAAAGGTTCAAAAATATATTCTTTGTTTACTTATTTTCACTAAATAATCTTCCTATAACCATCAAAAGTTCAAATAAACCTATATTTTTCATCATTCACTTATTTTCACTCCACAATCTTCCTCATGTATAATGATATGAGTTTCCGGAGCGCGGGGTACCGTCTAATTCCATTCCATAATGAAACTGTTTTTCGTAGCATGAGAACATGACCACTGCTTGCCACGACAAGACTAGATATATATATATATATATATATATATATATATATATATATATATATAGTCAAATAACATAGTTTCTCCCCTTGTTTATTTAGTAAGTACTGCTACGTACGGAACACATGTTCCTTTGTGCTCCGTTTTTTACCTGCAATGTAACCAGTACTTACATATGTAGGTATACATACGTAGAAGTGTACACAGTAGTACACGTGTGGACGCATACATAAATCCACGACTCACAGCTTGTCGCAGCGCGCGGCCGCGAAGAAGAGCTTGTTGCTCCCCAGGTCGTAGGCGATGTGCATGTTCTGCTGCTGGAAGTTGCCTATGATCGTCACGTCGCTGTCGCCCCCCGAATTTATCACCACACACGTGGTGTCGTCGGCGAAATCCAGCACGTAGTTCTCTCGCGGAAGTTGCCAGTCTGCGCCCTCCAGGTGGAGGATCAGCTCCGGTATGTCCGGGATGCTATAGGTGGAGAAGCACAACATGCTATCCGGGTCGTCGGCGGACCTGTCGGCGACAGGCAGCGACACCTGCGACACGAACGCCTCCCGGAGTGTCCGGAACACGGCCCGCGGAAATGTCGTGATGCCGGTACCGGAGTCGATGATCGTCCCGCCAGAGCCATCGCGCCTGAGCCCGAACGTGGACGCGTCGAACGGCAGCCGCCTGTTGCCCACAGTGACGCCTTTGAGCGAAAGGTAGTACAGCGAGCTGGTCCGACCCGCGGGGCTTCGGGCGAACGGGGTCGATTGGGTTGGCCCCGTGGCTTGCGCTCTAAGGTTGCCATATGTGCCCAAGAACATGGGGCTGTTCCCGGACTCTACCATGCTCGTAAAGCAGTAGGAGAAACTCGGGACCTTGAGCTGCGACGGCAGAGACATCTTCCCGCGGCCAAAGCCAGCGATGCCGGACTCGTTTGTTTTGAAATTGCCGATGTTGTACATGCCACAGCCAAATCGGAGGCTGGGCATGGCGACGGCCTTCCCACTTGCCGCCTGGAAGGTGAAGGTGTCCTCAGAGAGCTTGCCCGTCGTGAACGAGTTGTCACCATAGGAGTGAACGTAGAAGCAGAAGTTGTCGTTGACGGTGCACCCGGAGAGCGGGAGGCCTCCCCACGCGCAGACACGGTCGAAGCACGAGACATCGGCGTGGGTGGTGGAGGCGGAGGTGTCAACGGGCAGGAACGGCTGGTTGAAGCAGGACTTGCAACCGCACTGCGTCCAGATGAAGTCGCTGCTGGTGTCGAGAGCCAGCACCACCCGCTGCGGCGGCGTGCCGATGCTAAAGTGGATGAGGTACTCGGAATCGGAATTCTGGTCGCCAACGGTGCCACGGGACACCGAGGCAATCACCCCTGTGTCATTGGCACCGCCGCCCGGCCGCGGCCTCGGAGGTGACCACCGCTTGACTACGCGGGCCCTCGTCCGAGCGGCCATCCGGTGGAGCAGGTCATGCTTGCTCAAGCCACGGGCGTTGTCGATGTGTGTGAGGTGGGCGCGCACAGCCACGTGGCCAGTCGCCGACCAGGCTGACAAGACCGTCAGGAACAAAACATAGAGTAGAAGTTGCAGCATTGACATGTCCTTCATCATGCACACACTAGCACTGTTCTGCACTGGGTGGCACGGTTGTTTATTTGGTTACTTGTTTGTTGAGGATAAGAATGTTGAACTTACTACTATATATAGCGATGGAGTGCAAGCCAACTTTGCGAAAAAATCCACGAAAACATACATAACTACAGATGAAATCCTCCAAGTCACTTTCTCAGTTGTTGTTGATGAAAGATTCCTCGTTCAAGCACCAGCTCTGTAATGATTGTCTCCTTCATTGATGATGACTGATCACTTATTTATACCCAATAAACCGTTGTGATAGGTTCCGAATCAGCAACCACATGTCAGTTAGACAGAGCAAGGATTATCACTTGTTAATCACAATTAACTAAATCCTAACTCATGCCGTTCGCACAAGATCCACTAATCATGCACCCTGATTTTGCATCAACTGGTTCTCCAGTCAGAGCAAAAGTAAGCATTTGACAATAAGAAATGCGGAATAAGGAAACGTCCATGTTGCACTCCCAATCCCACTCCTCATCCCACTCACATTTGTCAAATTAAGTAGCTTGTGCATCCCACACAGTTCATATCCTGGATTCTTATGTGGTGTGCACAAGGAACTTAGAAAACTAGGAGACAAACACATAGAACGGTGGCAACATCAGGTTCAGAAGGAATATAGAGCGCTTTACCACTGAAACGACTGCAAATCTTTACTTTATTTTTCATGTAAAAAGACCAGAGTTTGTGGCCGTTCCCTCTTTAATTAGTTAGTACCATAGTTAGCACAATTGTCGTCAATTCTATCGAAAACGTATGTGTGGTTATTTCAATTGATGTATACTTTGAAATATTTCTTTTCATTTTCCAGGAACTCAAGGACTATAGTGGCCCAAATGTTTATGCAGCTGATAATATATAACAAAAAATAAATTCTAGTATGTGATGAAATCCACACAAGACATCTTGATTGCTAATAGCACAACAACAACATCACCGCGAAACGGATTGGTTGGGCTTCAAGCAAACACAGAAAACCACATTCTCTTATGCCACTGTTCATGGATTGGCCGGGCTTTTTCATGTATTATGCGTGTAGAGAAAATGTATAGCTAGCATACCGTGCACTGACACCGTCGACGTATTCGGAGGTCATCAAGTAGCTCTCCCTTGCAAGGTCCCACTCCACGCACTCAGGTGGAGGACAAGCTTCGGTATGGCAGGTGCCTTCTTTTCACAATATCCACACAAGACACCTCGAGAAGAAGTAGCACCAAAGCAACATCATCGTGAGCACCGGCGCACGTACAGGAAAACCACATTCTCTTATGTCACCGTCCACGGGTTGGGTGGGCGAGAAATGGGCTTAATGCCTAGATGCAGGCACCAAGTTTTGTGCCCTATGCCGGATAACTATCATTGAGTCCATTTCCGTCTTCGCCTGCCCAATATCCTTGAAATCCTCATAGTTGGGTCTTGATTCTTATTTTTTTGCGGGTGGGTCTTGATTCTTGATCTTGGTGCCTTCTCGATTGGCAAGCATGTAAAATGCAGAATATATACTACTCTACAAATGATGAATATATTCTACTGATAATTTGAAAGTGGTAAGACGAGGACATCGGTTACCCTATTTACGTACCTAGAAGTGTTTAATATTTTAAAGGAAAATCATAGATTTAGGCAGCATCACATATCTACCACGTTACAAGGTTCCGAATCTAAACTCAAGACAACGCTCGAGAAATAAAAATAACAAGTCTCCATGTGAATGGTAGCTAATCCAAGTTGGACCATGAATTAGGTTCAATTTCCTTGTGTGCAATGGATTGGTCTTTTTGTCGGGCTTGTGCTGCCCGACCACAGCGTTGATCCCGTGTCCGCATAGAGCCACCAGGTCCGCCGCGGTGAGTATCTTGAGAGTCCCTGCAGCGACATGGCCGGCGTTCATGACAAGCCCTTTTCTGTCGTGTTCGCGGCGGTGCTCAGCCCAGTGACGAGGATAGACGGCTGGATCCCGGAAGCGAGGAAGAAATAAAAGATGTCCCCCAGGCTAAAGACACGTGTTGTGTCGCCCGTGAACACGATGGAAAGATCATCCATGCCCTTATCGTTATCGGTGTACCACCATGATACTTGTTGTACGCACGGCTACGACATCGTCGGTTTTGAAGGCATCGACACATCGACGGACACGTTTGTGAGCGACCTAGAGTACGAAGAGCTGGTCGCGCTCAGCAAGCCGCTGATGTACCCATCAAGTCCGTGGATCATAGCTGGGACGCTTGGAGCAGTTGACATTTCGTCGAATAGCTTGCAGGCATCGGCCATAGCAGATGTGAACACCTTTACAAAACATACAATGAAGCCTAGGGTGTTTGTTGCAAGAAAATGCACCACATCAGCGCGAACTCACCTCGAGCGCGGGAAAGCATTTTGTGACACCCAGTGCCATTTACTCCATTTGAAACTTCAAAACCCATTTTCACTAGATATTGCCCTAATTTCCAGTTGTTCTCTGTAGCCGAAAACGAGCAAAAAATATTTTGTGTTATTTGGTCGGACTGACTCCCAGAAAGGTTGATGTGGCTAGTTTCACTTTTCAACATTTCACTAACATATTAATGATATTTCCAGAAACATGTTGCAAAAATAATGGACATGTTCTCATTCTTACCAGGCAATGTAGGTTGAAGACCCACCAGAGATAGTCTGCACCCAGAAAGGTAAGGTAAGAATCTTCCAGTCAAAGAACATGAACAATGATTATTTGGGCTTTTTACTGACAATGTGGCAATGTTTCCATTAACTACTAGTGGGTGCTAGGCTGTCACATTACCAAGCATTTGATTAGACTGCATACTTGAACATAACGCTTCTAATGAAGCACAAACTATGTGAGAAGAGGAAATGGAGATTGTTGTCCGAAATACGTTCAAGTAATAAAACCACCTTGAACAAAAGACAAGGTATCTTTAACTTGAAATGACATATTAGTGCATAGGTCCACAAATGCATTCCACACATTCAAGTAATTAACACCGTCGTCGTCTTTGGACTTCATCATGTAGTTCTCCCGTGGAAGGTCCCAGTCCACGCCCTCAGGTGGAGGACAAGCTTCAGTATGGCAGGTGCCTTCTTTTCATGATATCCACACAAGACACCTTGATAAAAAGTAGCACCATAGCAACATCATCGTGAGCACTGGAGCGCATACAGGAAAATCATACTCTTATGTCACTGTCCACGGGTTGGGTGGGCGAGATGTGGGCTTAATGCATAGATGCAGGCACCAAGTTTTGCGCCCTACGCGGGCTCACTACCATTGAGTGCATTTGGCATCTTCTCCTGCCAATATCCTTGGATCCTGACAGTTGGGTCTTGATTCTTGATCTTGGTGGCTTCTCGATTGGCAAGCATGTAAAATGCAGAATACATACTACTCTAACTGAGCACGGCATGCATGCGATGAAAAAGGGCAGTGGCAGAGCCAACATCTTAACAATGGGTGTACATAGGTCCAAACTTTTAAACCGCGGGCTAACTCATTTTGCGGCACGCTCGTGGAAACGCTACAGCCGCTATCGCCGGTTATAGCGGCCGCTAACACATTTAGTGGGAAGTTGGGAACGGTACAAGTGCATGCATATCGCAGCTCAAAACAAGTACATGTCCATATTTGTATTAAAAAACTGGGGATTTTCTGTATAACTTCAGACATGACAAGTACAATAGAGGTCGGCACCAGTTCAACACGTAAATATATATAAAAAAAATTAAGTTCTCAAGGTCTGCAGAAAGCTTAACATCACCTGTTCAACACTTAAGTTCCTCATGTCTGCATAACAGTACAGCAACATCACAGCACGTCCATTACATGCATCACTTCACAAATCATTTGCTATTTTTCCAAAAGAATGATTGCGTCGCGGGGAGACTGCCAGCATGCGATATAGCCGCGATCGCGCTACTTCCGCCCGTGATTTAAAAGTTTGCACGGGTCACTAATTTCTTAGTTTTACTCATTTTTTTCTCTAATTTCTTGATGTATGGTGTTTTGTATGTGAATTATACCTTAGCACACAAGTTTTTTGCAAAAATAATGGGTGTAGATGTACACCCATGTCATCAACTAGTTCTGCCCCTAACAGAGGGGGGCGGGGGTGTATGGCAGCGGTACATCTAATTCAAACAGAAGCCGAGGTCCTTATGACGGCCCCTTGGCTTATATGGAAGTCGTTGGGTTTTCTCTATTTTACAAACAGAAAAGTGCAAATGTACCAACATCCGTCACATTAGCCGGTAAGCGCGTCGACAAAGGCCACATAGCAAGGAACGTTGCCGAGATCTTTCTTAGTATATATTTTTTTAGAAATGGAGGAAGACCCCCGGCCTCTGCATCTGGATGATGCATGCGGCTATTTTATTAATTGTTCACACAAGACCTTACAAAGTAATACAACAGTAAGACTAAAGCCACCGTCTAGACAACATCGTCGCTACTCATATCCAATTGATGAAGGGATGCTGATAGTCTAGGCCTAATACTAAACAGACCTCGCAGCCAAACCTACCATCTAAGACCCGAGGTCCCATCCAGGACGCCTGCTGGGTATGGGGCACCCACCGGTCCGGTGCACTCCTCAACCAGGACGCTTGCCGGGTATGAGGCCGCCGCAGCCACCTGCCACCAATCCATTTTCAGAACTGTCCTGCTGCATTTACCTTGCCCGGTCTAGCTGCCGTCGACGCCACCACGACGCCAGACCGCGTCACCCTCCTGTGTGAGTCCATCTCCACGCATCGGACGCCGAGTCATCATAGCGCCATGCCGCCGAGATCCGCCGCCATCAGTGAGTGAGATGAAGCACCGCTCCACCAAAGAATCCGTCCTCCGGTCCCTCGATCACGTGTGTACCTCCAAGAGTGACGCCCCAAAGGGGGGAACGACACTAGAGCGTCGTCGTCATCCGATCATCCGATCTAGGGTTTCCCCCGGAGGTAGCAGAGAGTGGCCTTGAACTTTTCTACGGCGATGCCTTCAAGAAGGAAACGATGCAGATAGCGCCACCACCGCCGGCCTTGGCAATAGCCGAAAACAAGTTTTCACCCAGATCTGTTCGAAGAAATCCAACTCCCGTGCACGGCCACCACCACCACCAGGCTAAGCACTCGCCGCCGCCGGCACCTCCACGATGCCCAGAGGCCGCGAGACTCGCCGCCACCACGCCTGGGCCGCCGGCCACCGCTGCCAACACCAACCCCACCATCCACCGAATCTGGGCAGGGATCCTAGATCCATCCCCCACCACCCATCACAATGGAGGGGAGGAGGCGGCGCCAGCGAGGGACGCCGGGAGGGGGAGAAGGAGCCGAGGCAGGGCCAGCCCGACGCCCGGCACCACGAGGCAGATGGGAACGCCCCGCGGAGTCCCCAACTGCGTGCGGGAGAGAGCCGCCCCGCCGCCGCCAACGCCACACGGCCTTTGGCCGGCGACGCCCTAGGCGGCGGCGAGGGAGGGGCTTGAGGCGAAGGGGCCGACGGGGGCGGCCCTAGGGTTCCTCCCGGGGGCGCCCGTGGGAGCGCCTCGGGGAGGGGATCTTTCTTAGTATATGCCGAGCATTTTATGTCAACTGAGTTTCTTTTTCCGCACCTCTGGGCTTTTGGTCATGTAAGCCAAGGTCATTTTTATTGTTTTGTGTTCAGTTTATACTCGGCTTACACTCTTATAAGCCGACACCCAGTAAAATTATACTTGGCATACAGTCTGATACACGGCAGCTTAGGATTTTCTGATAGTGCATGGTACGTACACAGTACACAGTATACGCGTTGACGCACCACGCGGGCACCCGGGCAGGAAGACCAACTTATTGATCTCCAGGTCATAGACCATGCCCCATGTTCGGCTGCTGGAAGTTGCATATGATCGTCATGTCGCTCTCGCCTCCGAGGATGTCACCACACACAGCCGGGTGCTGTCACCGTCTTTTTTCTTTTTGTAAGACTAAGCAATCGCTGTCCTTTTCATGTATATTAAGCAGGTAGCAAAAATGATAGCATACCGCGCACAGACACCGTCATCATCTTCGAACTTCATCATGTAGCTCTCCCGTGGAAGGTCCCAGCCCACGCCCTCCGGATAGTGGACAAGCTTCAGTACAGCGGGTGCCTTCTTGTCACGATATCCACATAAGATACCTCGATAAAAAGAAGCACCACAGCAACATTATCATGAGCAACGGCGCGCGTACAGGAAAACCATATTCTCTTATGTCACCGTCCACGGGTTGGATGGGCGAGAAGTGGGCTTAATGCATAGATACAGGCACCAAGTTTTGTGCCCAACGTGGGTTCACTACTATTGAGTGCATTTCCATCTTTTCCTGCCAATATCCTTGGACCTTGATTTTTCAGTTTGGTGGCTTATCGATTAGCAAGATTATAAAATGCAGAATTAATACTATTGAAACTCTGAAAGTCGTAATAGACGGGAGCTCGGTTACCCTATTTAAGTATTTAGAAGTGTTTGAAAATTCCAAAAAGTATGTTCATAGATGTAGACAGCATCATATATCTACCATGTGAAAAGGTATCGATTCTGAACCCAAAACACTGAGAAATAAAAATACTAACAAATATCTATGTGAATGGTAGCTAATCCAAGTTGGACCATGAAATAGCCCCAATTTCATTGTGAGCACTGGCTTCGTCTTTTTGCCGGGCTAGAGCCGCCTTGGAACCGCGATGACCCCGAGCCTACCCTAGCGTCGTCAGGTCTGCCGCAGTGAGTGTCTTCAGAGTCCCTGGACTGACATCGTTGGCGTTCGCGTGAGCCCTTTCCTGTCGTGCTCCCACAGGGAGACGCCGGCAGCTTGATGCTCAGCATGGTGAGGAGGACGGCCGGCCAGCTCCAAGAAGCCAGCAAAAAGTAGGAGACATCCCTCGGGCTGACGGCACACACCGACTCACCAATGAACATGATGGACAGGTCGTCTGCGTCATCATCGCTGTCATTCTACCACCACAAGTAATTCCCGGTGTGCACGGCTCTGACATCACCGTGTTCGAAGACATCGACGTACTTAGGACACGTGAGCGAGCTGCATTACGAACAGCTGGTGGTGCGTGGCGACCCAGCGAGGTATCCGTGGAGGCCGCTTGATGATGAGTGAGACGCCATAGCACCGGAAGGCGTCATCGAAATTACGAACATTTTTACCATTGCTAGGAGCTGAAATTTCGGCAAACTACTTGCGGGCGTTCGGCTTGGGTGGGTGAGAACATGGTTTTAGAAAAAACCATGTGAGGAAGTCCAGGGTGCTTATAGCAAGAAAAAGCACCAGGTAAGCACGAATTGACCTCGAGCATCAGACTTGGCAAATTCTGTGACTAATGAGCACACGTTTGAAGTTCTGTGACTAATGTGTGCACCCACGAACATGTTCTGTGACTCCCAGTGCCATTTTTTTTTTTGAAAAGGGGTGCAACCCCAGCCTCTGCATCAATAAGATGCATACGGCTCATAATATTAAAATAGAGAGTGTCACAAAGTCTTCAGCAGGTTTAAAGTAAAAAAGACGACAAGCCGCTCAGACGAGCGTAAACATAAAGCCACAACCGGCTGGCAAAAAATAGGAGCACTACATGCCTATCCTATTACATGACCGCCATCCAAACCGGTTGAAAATAACCCGAGCTACCATCTCCCATCGGGTAGACGCAGTAGCCAAATGCCCCCTGTCCTCCATCGGAGTGAGTAGCGACCACATACGGATCAACGCTGTGGCCCTGAAGATAACCTGCAAAAAATGAAAGTTCGTTGCTCTGTTAAAAACCAAATCATTTCTGCAGTTCCATACTGCCCATAACAAGGCACACGCGCCAACACGAATGAGTCTTGCTGAAACCAAGTCTACCCCATCAAGCCATGTTCCAAACAACATATTGATAGAAGTAGGTGGAATAATATTGAAGGCAATATGAATCGAACACCAAAGAAGCTTAGCCAGTGGACAATCCAGAAAGAGGTGCCTGATAGTTTCATTACAATCGCAGAAACTACATCTAGCAGAACCCACCCAATTGCGTTTTGCCAGATTATCCTTTGTCAAAATTACTTTTTTATTCACAAACCACATAAACACTTTAATTCGCAAAGGTACCTTAACTTTCCAGACATGTCTGGAGCAAGGAATGACACTAGTATTAATGACATCCAGATACATGGATTTAACCGAGAACCTACCGTCCTTTGTCAATTTCCAAAACAACCTATCTGGATCCTGAGACAGTTGGACATCCATCAGCCGTCGTACAAGATGAAGCCATGCCTCCCATCGTTCACCCACTAGTGTCCTCCGGAAGCTAATATTGAGAGGCGTTGACTGTAAGACATTTGCAACGTATACTTCTCGACGTTGAACAATGTTATACAGTGTGGGATATTGACGTGCCAGAGGTGTTTCTCCTAGCCACGTATCCTCCCAGAACCTCGTAGTAGCTCCATCACCAACTAAGATTTTTGTCCTGTTAAAGAAGAGGGGCTTGACTCTCATCAACCCTTTCCAAAACGGTGAATCAGTTGGGCGCACCGTCACCTGAGCTAAAGTTTTTGACTGAAGATACTTATTACGCAGAATTTGTGCCCAAGTAGCCTCTGTCTCGGATGAAAGTTTAAAAAGCCACTTGCTAAGGAGACATCTATTCTTGATCTCTAGATTTTCAATGCCTAGACCGCCTTGGTCCTTGGGCCTACAGATGATGTCCCATTTGGCAAGCCTATACTTACGTTTCAACTCATCGTTTTGCCAAAAAAACCGGGATCGATAAAAGTCTAATCTCTTCCTAACCCCCACCGGGATCTCAAAGAAGGATAGAAAAAACATAGGCATACTTGTGAGAACCGAATTAATCAAAATTAATCGACCTCCATATGACATGAGCTTCCCTTTTCAACAGCTTAGTTTCTTTTCAAAACGATCCTCAATACACTTCCACTCCTTGTTCGTAAGCTTACGATGATGAATGGGAATGCCCAAGTAAGTAAACGGTAGTGAACCCAACTCGCATCCGAACAATTGCTTATACGCCACCTGGTCCTCAGTAGCTCTTCCAAAGCAAAACAATTCGCTCTTGTGGAAGTTAATCTTGAGTCCAGACAATTGTTCAAATAAGCACAGCACAAGCTTCATATTCCTAGCTTTCACCAAGTCATGCTCCATAAAGATGATCGTATCATCAGCATACTGCAAAATGGATATACCTCCATCAACTAGGTGCGGAACCAAGCCCGAAACCTGCCCCGCCTCCTTGGCCCGGCCTATTAAAATAGATAGCATATCAGCTACTAT
Organism: Triticum aestivum; assembly: GCF_018294505.1. Classification (NCBI taxonomy): domain Eukaryota; kingdom Viridiplantae; phylum Streptophyta; class Magnoliopsida; order Poales; family Poaceae; genus Triticum; species Triticum aestivum. The sequence goes on along the minus strand of NC_057803.1, from coordinate 739,700,836 downwards.
GTTAAATAAGATCGGTGACATTGGATCCCCCTGTCTTAGGCCTTTATGTGTCTGGAAATAGTGACCTATATCGTCATTCACTTTAATCCCTACACTCCCTTTTTGCATAAAGGAATCAATTTGGTCGCGCCATGCCTTGTCGAATCCTTTCATACGCAACGCCTGATGAAGGAAAGGCCATTTGACTTTATCGTATGCTTTTTCGAAATCCACTTTAAAAACCACCCCATCAAGTTTTTTTGAGTGAATTTCGTGGAGCGTTTCATGCAAGACGACCACCCCTTCAAGGATATTTCTATCCGGCATGAAAGCAGTCTGGGACGGTTGCACCACCGTATGCGCTATCTGCGTGAGTCGGTTCGTCCCAACCTTAGTGAAAATTTTGAAACTTACATTAAGCAAACAAATGGGTCTGAACTGCTCAATGCGAATAGCCTCTGTCTTCTTAGGAAGAAGAGTTATTGTTCCAAAATTAAGCTTGAATAAATGAAGCTGACCATTAAACAATTCATGAAACATGAGCAACAGGTCATGTTTAATGAAATGCCAGCACTTTTTGTAGAACTCCGCCGGAAACCCATCTGGTCCTGGCGCTTTATTATTATTCATTTGTGCAATGGCCTCATACACCTCCTTCTCCGTGAAAGGGGCAGTCAAAATCTCATTCTCTTCCGTCTGAAGTTGGGGAACATCCTCAACTCTTGACTCATCCAAAGACACAAAACTCCGTTCCGGAGGTCCAAATAACTGCTTATAGTAGTTGGTAATGTAAACTTTCAGGTTTTCCTGACCAACTATCGTTCCTTCATCTTGTTCTAATTGAAAAATTCTCTTCTTACGATGCTTTCCGTTAGCAATCATATGAAAGAATTGGGTATTATCCTCACCTTGGACAACCTTGCGAACCTTAGCTTTGAGAGCCCACTTCAATTCCTCCTCACGGAGAAGCGCTTTCAGCCTTAGCTCGGCCTCCAATTTAGACTCCAACTCTCTGGTATCTAAAAGAGAGGTTTCAGCTTTTAACTCTAGGGTGTGAATCATCATAAGGAGCCTTTCCTTCTCCGCCTTATAAATTCCGTTCGTATGCTTAGCCCATCCACGAAGGAACCTTCGCAGATGACGAATCTTGCATTGCCACCGCTCCATGGGTGACCTTCCCCCCGAGTCTTTAGCCCACTCTCTAGCCAACAGATCGATAAATCCTTCTCTTTCAAACCAAGCAAGTTCGAAAGAGAAAATATTCTTATTACCCAAATGAGTTGGGGGCCCTGAGTCCACTAATAGCGGTGTGTGATCCGAGATACCTCGTGTCAACGCCTGCACCGTTACCAGAGGAAACTTCTGTTCCCACTCAACACTTACCAGAACACGGTCCAACTTCTCAAACGTCGGAACCGGTAATGAGTTTGCCCAAGTGAATTTCCTACCCGAAAGCTCTATCTCTCTGAGGTCCAAGCTCTCTATGATAGTATTGAACATAAAGGACCATCTGCCGTCAAAGTTGTCATTATTCTTTTCTTCCTTTCTTCGAATAATGTTAAAGTCACCTCCCACTAAGACAGGTAGTTGCTCATTCCCGCAAACTCGGACTAAGTCCGCCAGGAAATCTGGTTTAAGTTCGGGTTGCGCAGCCCCATAGACTGCCACCAAAGCCCAATCAAAACCATCAACTTTCGTTCTTACCCTAAACTTAACCGCAAATTCACCCATCACTACACTCTGAACCTCCAACGTATCGCACTTAACCCCGAGTAGAACCCCACCGGATCTTCCTCGAGGTGGGAGACAATGCCAATCGAAATCTACCCCCCCTGCTAAGGTGCTAAGAAACTGTGCTGAAAAATTACCTCATCCAATTTCGGACAAAGCAATAAAGTCTAAGTGATGTTCAATAGAAGCTTCTGCTAGAAAACGTCTTTTAGCCAAGTCTTTAAGACCTCTGCTGTTCCAAAAAATGCCTTTCATCATTCATCATGAAATTTTTTGGAGGTACGGATCCTAGCACTTCTACGCACAGCCAACACCGGATAAACCTTACGTTTCCAGGTCCTCTTAGGCTTAACCCCACCATCAATAGATTCAACATACTCGGAAAGAGGCTCTACGGCCACAGGCACCACCTCTAGGTTTGTGGTTACCGGAGAGGTATACTCATCCTCCTCCTCCGTCACCTGGACCGCAGGATCAAGATCAGCACACAAGCTATCAAGAACCCTAACCCCTAGCTTGTCAATCTCCGACTCATTCATCGGTTTTACTGCAGCTATGTTACGAATCAATTCTAACGCACGTTCAGCTTCCAAGTCTAGCATCTCATTAACCGATTTAGAGATCTCTAGATCATCGTTACCAAGAGACACTCCTATTTGGTTTGCATTATGAACAATCTCTTCATTGGTAAAATGCATAATAGAATTAGACTTATTAACTGACATACCAGTTGTAGTCTCGACGTCCCGCAGCTTGGCCGCTCTCAACGCGCACCTCAGCTGCATGTCATCAACATCGGAGTGCTCCTGTAGTCTCCCGCTGACCCGTCTCCCTACAGAGACCGGGTCCGGGATCCCACCGAACTCGATGACCTCGTCGCGCGAAGTAGCGGTAGGGGAAGAGCCTCCTGCCCGTCCCACAGCCGCAGTGGCCATCACCGAGGCCACCGGAGCAGCCACCAGAGATGCCGAATCCTCCAACTCGCGGACCTCCTCGCGCGAAGTAGCGCTAGGGGAAGAGCCTCCTGCCCGTTCCCCAGCCGCTAAGACCATCACCGGAGCCGCCGGAGCAGCCACCCGAGATGACGAAGTATCCACCTCGCCGATGCTCGTGCCCAAAGAAAAAGGCGCTGCTAGTTCCGCAGGAAGCGCACCCACCAGGCTGCCTTCCAGTGCCACCGCAGGAGAAAGGGCGGCCTCCTGCGCACCCGTTTCCCTGCCATCCGGGGACCTCTCCAGTGGGGCCGCGCCGCCCCCAGTCTCCAGCCACATCAAGGACCCAGAAGGTCTAGCCTCCTGCAAGTCCGCTCGTCCCGCAGCGACCGGCTCCGCCATGATCGCCATGGCCGAAGGCGAGCGAGGGACAGACGACGGGGCCTGCTGCCCCACCTTATCCGGTGAAAATGGGCTGTGAAGTTCTAAAATTAGTAAATGGCACTGGAACTTCACAGCCCATTTTCACCGGATATTTCCCTGATTTCCATTTGTTCTCTATTTCCCTGCGGTGTACCGGCGATGACCGCGATGTGCTTAGCAGTTTGCGCGCAGGGAGATGGTGCCGTTGAGCGCCGTGGTGGCGTCGACGGATGTTCGTACTGGCAAGGACGATGCGGATCTCTTTCCTGAAGATGGGTCAGCGGTTCGATGATCATGACAGCTTCTAAAACGTGTGAATATGGTGTACGCTTTAGGTTTGCTGCACCGGTGTAGGTTTCGATATGTTATGTGGATGGATCGGAGACGACGTCGGTTTTAGAATTATTATTTTTTAGAAAAAGAAGGTTTAAACCCCCGCCCATGCATCAATCGATGCATGCATCCATCTTTATTAATTATTCAACAAATGTTTGGCAAGAACATACATCGAGCCACCCGAAGCCATCACTCACACCTACAAACTCGATAATGTTGAGTGTTCTTACTCCCCATATCTACACCGGTTTTAGAATAGGGAGTGAGAGCATTTTAGATTATCGAGTTTATAGGTGTGAGTGATGGCTTCGGGTGGCTTGAATCTTGATGCATGTGTTGTTGAATAATTAATAAAGATGGTTGCGTGCACCGGTTCATGCAGAGCCGGGGGTTTTAACTTCCTTGTCAAATAAAAAAACCAGGGCAAGTGTTGAAGGCACACCCGTCCATACTCCATAGCCTGCACGGCTGCACCGAGAGAGGATTTTCAACTCAAAGAACATGTACAATGATTATTTGAGCTTTTTAGTTACGATGTGGCAATGTTTCCATTAATCACCCGGCGGGCTGTTGGGTAGTCACAATACCAAGCATTTGATTAGACTGCATACTTGAACAAGAAGCACAAACTGTGGGAGATTATGGTCTGAAACTCGTTCAAGTAATAAATCCACCTTGAACAAAAGACAGGGTCCCTTTCACTTTACTTGCAATGACAAATTAGTGCATAGGTCCACATATGCATTCGGTCACCAACACTTAGTGCATGGGTCCACAACTTCATTCCACACAGTCACCAGCTGTTAGTGCATAGGTCCCATTTGCCACAAGCAATCCACAGTTCGAAGCAGAGTTAGGAAACGCTGACGCATGAGCTAATCATGGAAACTAATAGTAGGCATCATCATTAGGAAGAAAAAATCAACAGAGCGGTGCCGAAACGACCAAGTAGATCCAACCCAATTATCACTATTGAACATCAGTACGTAAAAGATCCTCACATAAACAAAAGTAAAGATCCATCAATTAACATTTACAAGGATGTCACCAAGGATTCCATAAAAAATCATGTGTTTATTTCATATCCACCTTCCAAATCGCAACACCCAAAGGCCAAAGATCGACTTCCTATGTTTTGAGACCCCTAGGAATCCATGCATAGATGTGCCTTCTTGTTTTTGTGTCTTTTCTGTTACTACTCCCTTCATCCGAAAATAATTGGTACAACTTTGTATTAAAGTTAGTACAAAGTTAAAACACTTATTTTGGGACGGAGGGAGTACATTTCTTAATTCCTAAGACCGAAAGAAATAATGTTGCTAGCATGCTAATTGATATGTTCACTTAACGTGAGAGTACATAGCAATTATGTTGTTCTAGATCAACCGTGTGGCCACATGTACCTCACCAAACACATAAGAGTTAACATTTTCAACCTAGCAAGCTACATGCATGGTTGTCGTAATCCTGGAGTACTTATATGTAACACATTAATCAAAAGGTCCTTATGCATCCAAGTTTCGTCAAATGCCTGCATTCTAATAACGTTATCTTGACCTTTTGGTTCAGAAACTAATAAAGTTATATTCCTGACTTGTTATCTTTTGACACACTCAGGATGCCATGGAAGGAGGCCGGGCAACTTAAGATTGACCAGAATGCAGGAAGGCTCCAATGCTAGGTGACAGAGAAAGGAAGATGGCAAACTGGTCAGTGTGGGCATGATAGGAGCTAGAAGATGACTTGTGTGTCTAGTTTTTCTTATGATGTGAAACAAAGAGGGCCTCAAACTCGGCAACGCTGTCGGTGATTTGGTAAATATTAGTAACCTGAAGGAGGGGGGATTTCGGAACCATGGTCCACCCGAACCCACGCTCGGCGCCGTACGACCTACTAGTGTTCCACGTGTCACATGTGGATCCTTACGTTTTTTGAATACAATTTGTTTGGTTAGCCTTTACCTTTCCATGTCCGCACTAACCATTGTGATCATAAGCATTCCCCTGGGCCTGCGCCGGCTTGTTTTCTTTTGGGACTAGATATGTTGGCACACATATCTATGCACCATAGCACTTGAGGCCAAGCCTGAGGATTTGAAAAAACGATTTGCCTGATGAGGCGTGTTGGTACTGTTCATCGTTCTTATGCTTGGCGGTGCACGATGTACCAGTGTTCTATGTGTGGATCATGCCTTTTTTAATTCATATTTTTGGGTTATATTTAACCTTTCATGTCCGCGTTAACCATTGTGCTAATAAGCATCACCCTAGGCTCCAAGGCTAGGAGACAGAAACTCTAGTGATCTTGCGCATCTCAACTAGTTCGTCCACCATAACTGATTGAGTTGCTCTCCAACATGCCGGATTCACCACATTGTAACCTAGATTGCAATATGTATCGGTATAATCCAATGCAAATAGGATAATGGCTACTACCTGCAACAATTAAAGGGGCCCAAATCTGGGTGAAATGATTTTATATTATGGGACTAAGGGAGTATCTTTTAATCTGAACACTTTGTTTTTTCAACTGTTTCAACAATATAATAGATCCGAACGATTATCTCTCCGCGGTTCGGATTCACCGGCAGCCCGAACCAGTGACAAGGAGGTCAATGAAAACAATGGCCAGGCTCACATCACATGCTTCAGCGGCCACACTCGAGATAGTAGATCTGGCGCCACCCATTTTTCCCGTTGCACCTTTTCCTCCCCTATCGACCTCTCTTTGTCACAATCGCATGCGTTCCGGCAGAGATGGGGATAGGTAATTTTTTTTAATATTTTTAATCGAACGACCTAAAGCATCATATCTAGATTTGAAGCACACGTTTAGCATGGGATCTTTCAATAGATGTCATCAGACTAGGAATAATTCCTCCTTTATTTAGCAGGACTGGTACATAGAGAACACATGTTCCTTTGTGCTCGTTTTTTACCTGAGACGTAACCAGTAGATACGTAGGTACGTAGAGTACACGCGTTGACGCATACATCCACACATGCAGGTGCACGTTGAGTGAGTCACAGCTTGTCACAGCGTGCAGGCACGAAGCCCAGCTTGTTGCTCTCGAGGTCGTAGATGATGTGCATGTTCTGCTGCTGGAAGTTGCCTATGATGGTCATGTCGCTCTCGCCCGACGAAGATATCGGCACGCACAGACCGTCCTCGAAATCCAGCACGTAGCTCTCCCGTGGAAGGTCCCAGTCCGCGCCCTCCAGATGGAGGATCACCTTCGGTATGGTGGGCACCTTCTGGTTCGGCGACGTGGAGAAGCACAGCAACTCGGCGCCATCGATCGTCGTGCCGTCGAGGACAGTTAGTGGAACCTGTTTCGCGAGCTCATCCCGGAGTGTTTGGAACACGGCACGTGGGAAGGTCGTGATGCCCATGCCAGAGTCGATGATCGTCCCGCCGGAGCCATCACCCTTGAGCACAAACACCGACGGGTCCAACATCAGTCGCGTCTTGCCGACGGTGATGCCTTTGAGCGAAAGGTAGTACTGTGAGCTGTTTGGACCCTCGGGGCTTGGGGCGAATGGGGTGTATTGGATGGGCCCCGTGGCTTGCGCTTCAAGGTTGTCTGGCGTACCCAGGAACATGGGGCTGGTTTTGTACTCTCCGGTGATCGTGAAGCAGTGGGAGAACTTGTTGACCTTGAGCTGCGACGGCAGAGACATCAGCCCGCGGCCGAAGCCGGCAATGCCCGACTCGTTTGATTTGAAGATGCCCTTGTTGTACATGCCGCAGCCAAAGCGTAGGCTAGGCACGGCCACGCCATCGACCTTGCCACCGGGCGCCTGGAAGGTGAAGGTGTCCTCGTAGATCTTGCCCGTCGTGATCGAGTTGCCAGGATAGGAGTAGGCGTAGAAGCACAAGTTGTCCTTGACGCCGCATCCGGAGAACGGGAGGCCCCCGCGCGTGCAGACGGGATCGAAGCACGAGACACCGCGTTGGGTGCCGGAGGTGGAGGTGTCGATAGCCCGGAACGGCTGGTCGAAGCAGACTGCACAAGCGCACTGCGTCCAAATGAGGTCGCTGCCAGTGTCCAGCGTCAGCGCCACACGCTGAGGGCGCGGTGTGCCGATGCCAAAGTGGATGAGGTACTCGGAATTGGGGACATCCACGTCGCGGGACCCCGATGCAGTCACCGCGTAGTCGCTGGTGCCGCCGCGGCCGCGACCGGGCGGTGACCACCGCTTGTTGACGCGGTTCCGCGTCCGAACTGCCATCCGGTGGAGTAGGTCGCGCTTGGTGAAGCCACGGGTGCTGTCGACGTGCGTGAGGTGGGCGCGCACAGCCACGTGGCAAGTCGCCGACCAGGCGAACAAGACCGTTAGGAAGAGAACATAGAGTAGAAGTTGCAGCACTGACATGGCCTTCATCGTGCACACACTAACGCTGTTCAGCACTGGGTTGTTTATTCGGTTACTTGTTTGTTGATGAGGATTAGAATGTTGGATATACTCCTATATATAGCGATGGCACCCAGGGCAACTTTGCGAAAAAACCCAAAAACCATATATTACTACATAAAAATAATCCTCAAGTCACTTTCACAATTGTTGTTGCTCAAAGATTCCTCGTTCGAGCACAAGTGCGCAGTAATGGTTGTCTATATCACGGATGATGATCCATCATTTGCTTATATACCAAATAAACCGACGTGACTGTTTTCAAATTAGCAACCAGGTGACCGTTAGACAGAGCATGGATTGATTATCACTGCTTAATCAGCATTATTTAAATCCTAACTCACACCGTTCGCATGACATCCACTAGTCCACGCACCAAGGTATAGTCGAGTGTGGGCAAAAGTAGACATTTAACAATAAGAAATGCAGAACAAAGGAACGTCCATGTCGCAGTCCCAATCCCACTGAATTTGTCAAATTGAGAAGCACGAATGCCACAGAGTTCACACCTAGGATTCTGATGTGGTGTGCAAAAGGTACATGGGAAAACAGGAGACAAACACATAGAATGGTGGCAGCGTCAGGTTCACAAGGAAATAGTCTTATGAAACAATCATATCGTTCCGCACAGGGTAGTGCCTCTTTTCCGCTGTAAAGACTTTTAATCATTTTCTTATTCAGCATCCCTTCTTTGGTACACACGTGTTCAAGAGACCAGAGGACAGATTTTTTGGTGGAGCGGTGTGTCATCTATGGTAGCGGATCTCGGCGGCATGGCGCTGTGGTGACTCAGCGTCCGATGCACGGAGATGGACTCGCGCAGAAGGGTGACGCGGTCTGGCGTCGTGGTGGCGTCGGCGGCAGCTAGACCGGGCAAGGTACATGCAGCAGTACAGCTCTGAAGATGGACTGGTGGCAGGTGACTGCGGCGGCCTCATACCCGGCAGATGTCCTGGTTGAGGAGTGCGACGGACCGGTGGATGCCCCATACCCGACAGGCAGCCTGGATGGGACCTCAGGTCTTAGATGTTAGGTTTCGCTGCGAGGTCTGTTTGGTATTAGGTCCAGACTATCAGCATCTCTTTATCAATTGGATAGGAGTAGCAACAGATATTGCCTAGACGGCGGCTTTAGACTTATTGTTGTATTACCTTGTAAGGTCTTGTGTGAACAATTAATAAAGTGGCTGCATGCATCGTCCAGATCAGAGGCCGGGGGTCCGTCCATTTCTAAAAAACTAAAAAAATAAAAACAATCATTTTCTTATTTCTTCTAAACAGACCACAATTTATGACCGTCCCCTATTAAATTTAGTGTTTTATATAGCGGGCTATGGTAAACAGCTGCGGTGCTAAATTGGCTCTATAACGCCGCTAAATAGGCCCCCGCCAATAGGCTAAATTGTTCATAATGTCATTTAGCGTGAACAGGGCGAAATCCATGGCCGGCCATCACCGCCCGCGCCGACAACGATGCATGAGGGCACCATTGCCCTCCTTGGAGGCGTCGATATGGACTGATCTCCTTACTTCCCCTTCCCCTAGGTCTCCTGGGTGAAAACCCTAACTTTGTTGGGCGGCGGCGGCGCTAACGGCGCCGTTCCCTTCTTGAAGGCGCCACTTTGGGAACCTTGGGATTGGGTGGTGCTTGTGGGTGGTGGGCCACGGCGGCGGTGCGGACCTATCCTAACATGAATCTACGTCCGTTGCTTGGAGATGGGCTCGCGTAGGTTGAGGTCGCCGTTTGGCGTTGTGGTGGCGTCCATGGCGGAGGACCTACCAAGGCTCGTGTAGGTGGAGGTCGTCATTTGGCGTCGTGGTGACATCAATGGCGGAGGACCTGTCAAGGTTGACACCTCAATCTGCTCTGAAGATTGACCAGTGGAAGATGGCGTCGATGACGCATGTGAGTTTGTCGGATCGGTTTGTGCACTGGACCCGATAGATGGCTCGGCCGGGGCTTCCGGCTTTAGATGTTAGGCTTAGGTGAGAGGTCTGAGTATGTGGCCCAGCTTGCACCCCTTCATCATTTCAAGGTTGGGGACGAGCTCCTCCTCTCCACCCTCACAGCCGGCCTCCAGCGCACGCCCCGCCGCCTCCACAACAGCAACAAAATCAGGGCGATCGTCGCGGCCATAGTGTGCGCCGTTGTCGTGGAAACCGCTCCAACAACGGCAGTGGTCAGCCGCGCATTGGTGGTCAGCAGCAACAACCAACAGCTCCCTTCGCCGCCTTGGGGTACCGGCCACAACCCATGGACTGGGGTTGTGCATGCTTATACGATGCCGGTTCCCCATGCTCCACTTCCGGACCTTCTCGGACCTCGGCCGGCGACGCACCAGGCCTTCTACGCCGCTCCTCAGCCCGGCGCCGCTGCACCACCGCCCCCCTACCCTGCACAGTTTAGCTATGGCACGCCGAACCCTAGTGGGGGGGTGACGGGGTTCACTGGCTACCCCATGCCGCCAGTCTACGGCGCGGCCTTGATCTCGGCCCTGCAGTACACGCCTCAGCCCGACTCCTACACCGGCGGTGGCGACTGGTTCATGGACATCGGTGCATCATCTCATATGGCAGCCTACCTGGGTAACCTTTCCTCCGTGTCTCCCGTTCACACTTCTTCTCGTATCATCGTCGGTAACGGCACTGGTCTCCCCATTACCCACGTTGGTTCTACTCCTTTTCCTTCTATGTCTAGGCCATTGTCTCTTAATAATGTGCTAGTATCTCCTCAACTTATTCAGAATTTAGTCTCTGTTCGTAATCTTTCCCGTGATAATTTTGTAACTGTCAAATTTGACGAAGTTGGTTTCTCTTTTAAGGACGCCCGTACCCGGATGGTTCTTCACCGATGTGACATCCAGGCGACATGTACCCGTCCAGTCTTCATCATCTTCACATGCTGGACCTCTCGCTCTCTCCGCTGGCGTTGATCTTTGGCACGCTCGTCTCGGCCATCCTATCTCCACCGCACTTCGTCAAATAGTCAAGGATTTTTCTTTTTCATGTAATAAAGCGGATGCTCATTCTTGTCAAGCATGCCGCATGGACAAACATGTTAGACTCCCGTTTAGTTCCTCTTCGACGGTTGCATCTTATCCTTTTGAATTAATTCATAGCGATGTCTGATTGTCACCTATCACAAGTAATTCTGGTTTTCTATACTACCTTGTTATTCTTGATGACTACTCTCACTTTGTGTGGACTTTTCCGCTTCGTAGGAAATTCGACGTTCCCGCTACTCTCCTTGCATTTTATTCGTATGTGTCTACACAATTTGTTCGTCCAATACATGCTCTTCAAACTGACAACGGGAAGGAATTCGACAACATAACCATCTGCACGCTTCTGTGGCACCAATCACTAGTAGAAAAGGGGGCATTTGTCCCGGTTCCTAAGGGCCTTTAGTCCCGGTTCTTGAACCGGGACTAAAGGGTCGTTACTAATGCCTTCCCCCTTTAGTCCCGGTTCTAACACGAACTGGGACAGATGTGCCTCCACGTGGCCGGTGCGTCGAGCCTAGGCAGGAGGGCCTTTGGTCCCGCTTGGTGGCATCAACCGGGACCAAAAGGCTTCCACGCGTCAGCAT
>NC_057803.1:739683892-739689149 GCF_018294505.1 Triticum aestivum | reverse complement strand
GGGGTTAATTTAGGTGTTTAATATATTGTGTTAGCTAGCTAATTAATAGAGAGAAGTGTCCTCTCTTATGTCCGTGCTTGGTCGACGCTACGTACTGTACATAGAGAGGCCGTCGACACGCTAGCTAGTAAGAAAATGAAGGGAACCATTAAGTAGAGAAGTTCGTGATGCATACCGAGAGAAGTGATCGATCGACCTTTCCTTCTCCGAGAGATTGGTCGAACAACAAGTTTTCGTATTATCTATCCGACGCTACTGGCTACATACATATACAATATGTAAAATCTCTTACAATCCCCTAGCAATTAAAATCAATTTCCACATGATATTCTCCGGCTTTATTGATGACGTGGTCAAGAAAGAAACCCGCCAATCCCTTTTGAATTGCTTTCATGCGATCTTGTTCTAGGAGTTCATCCCGCATCTGCCACGTCTAATTTGAAGAAGGGGGTTAATACATATATGAATGAAACTCAATAGAAATGATGGTGTAATAAAATGAAATTGTGAATATTATTGCTTACGCACTTCATATTGTCTTTTAGAGTAGCCCCGCTTATTTTTCAAAGTCGCGTTGTAGATGAACTCGCACACGTAGTATCCACAGAAATCATTCTCTTGTTCCTGCCACAAGCACTTTACGAGAAATAGAGGTCAATCAAACTGATAATGAAGCATTATAAATGGCATTGATGAAAGTACAACTATCGAATCAACGGGATATGCACGCAACTAGCTAGCTAGTAGTACTTACTTTCGGGTATGTATATCGCAGCTCCTTCGACAGTCCCGGAACTTCTGCGGTGAACTGCTTCCAAACCCTGCAAGACAAAGAAAATAATTATTATTACTTGAGATATCAGGAAATGAACAAAAAGTTGCCGATATGGTGCGATAAATGATCGATTGAACTTACTTGTTGAGCATTTTAGTCATGTCCGCATAGGTTTGGGGATCTTTTCGTCTCGAGTCTAAGACGTTTACTACTCCCCGCTCAAGCTTAATCTCCAGAAGAACATACTGGAATCTGCGCACGCATGCATAACTCATCAATTACATTACTATAACCTCGCTCGAGTAATAAGGGAAACCGAATATGCACACGATAGTAACACTCACTGGAAGTTGTAAGGAAAGAGTATTAAATCTTTGTTTTGATTTTTGATCAACGATTGTAGCAAGTACCCCTCGGCCTCTTCGGCGTCCTTTTTAACCAGAAATTCATCTATGATATTTGTGTTAATGAACCCAATATCATACATTTCTTGTTTTTTGCACTCGACGATCTTCAATCTGCATAATATAGTGAGGATAATTAATTATAAATACATGCAATGAAAGAGCCGAGCTATATATAGAGACTTAATGACAGAAATAGTACTTACAGATAGTAGCAAAAGACTGTTAGTTTATCGAGGGCCTTTTGATTGAAGAACGCGAAGAACTCGTCAAATGGAACAGTCAACAGATCTGTTCCAACGAGGTCGTGCTCCTCTTTAATATTCATATACAAAGCATTCGTCCCCCCAGACTCTCTACAGGTTTGCATGTACCAATTATGGAATCTTCGCATCATAGTTGTCAGAGATTTTTCATCTTTGACGAGAGGCTTCCCGTACTCGTATTTGTGTTCGTCCACCTCCAAGAAATCAGGAAGTTGATCGTCAGGCAGGTAATCTCCAAGATTGCCATAACCGGCCACCGTCCCCGGAGCATTAGCGACGATGTCACCGCTAGACACATTGAGCGGGGGGCACGATTGCTGTGCTTGTTCGCCGAGCTGGGCAATTTTTTCCCAGCTGCTCGTTCTTTTAACCTTTTATCACTGACAGTACTTCCCGACCGCTCCGCTTTGAGATATGTTTGTTCAGTAATGTGCTCATAGTTGGTTCTCGGCGGAGACTTTGGTGGTTTCCTCAGGGCATCGATAGTGCACTTTGCTTTCACCAGATCTACCTTCTCCTCTGGAGGTGGATGTCTCTTTGCTTTCACCCCTTCAAAGAAGTCCTTCACGTGGGCCCGCACGATCGTCGCGTTTTCCTCCTCGGTCCTCTTGTACGGTAACTTCTCTAGAGGCTTGAGAGGTGGACCATATCTGTATTGCATCCCGCCTCTGCTGGCTGTACTGCTAGACGCCGGAGCAGACGGAGCGGCTGCGGCGCCTGTCTTCTTTCGTGCTTGCTTACGAGCCGGAGGAGAAGGACTACGACGCGCCGGAGCAGCCGGGGCAGCGGCGGGTCTCTTCCGCCCTTGCTGGCGAGGCGGAGAAGGAGGAAGGTGCTGGCTACTCGGGCGCGCCGGCGCAGGCGGAGAACGAGGCGGAGTCCCACCACGCGCCGGAGAAGGAGGAGGCTGCTGGCTGCTCGGGCGCGCCGGCGTAGGCGGAGAAGGAGGTGGAGTGCCACCACGCGCCGGAGAAGGAGGAGGCTGCTGGCTGCTCGGGCGTGCCGGCGCAGGCGGAGAAGGAGGCGGAGTGCCACCACGCGCCGGAGAAGGAGGCCCAGTGCCCTGATCGTCAGTCGCCGGAGGAGGAGGTGGTGGAGGAGGCGGAGTGCCCTGACTCGCCGGAGAAGGAGGAGGAGGCGGAGGCGTCCAATTTGGAAGGTTGATGAGCTCCTTCCGCCATAGGCATGGAGTCTTCAGAGCAGAACCCAGCCTAGTCTCCCCTTCACTGGTAGGGTATTCAAGCTGGAGGTCCTCAAATCCCTCCGTTATTTCATCCACCATCATCCTAGCATATCCTTTTGGAATCGGCTGGCAGTGAAAAGTTGCACCATGTTCAGTAGGATAAACAGAGCCAACGGCCGCCTTGACCTTCAAATTCATCCATCGCGTCATAAGGTGGCGATTTTGAGCCTCCGTGATAGCATCCACGGGATAGCTGGCACGAGCCATCAAGACATGCTCCGGCTGAAGCAGCTCGGTGGAAGCCACGCTGCTTCTCCGCTGAGATGGCGGGGTAGCTTCGGGGGAAGTTTCGGCAGGTCGTTTGTTGCGATCTGCTTCTTGTTCCTCTAGCCCCATTACCCTTTCGTGCAGCACCTGCAGTTGGCTCTGCTCTAGTTTCTTCCTCCTCTTGTGGGTTTTGTAACCCCCTGCGTTCGAAAAACCAACCTTCCACGGAATGGAGCCTGGCGTGCATCGTGTCCGTCCAGGGTGCTCGGGATTCCCGAGGGCCATTATGAGCTCGTCCTTCTCCCTGTCTGTAACGAACGTCCCTTGCTATGCTGCATGGATATACTGCCGAAGCCTTGTGACTGATGTTTTCAGTTGCTCGTCCGTCCAACGGCACTTCCCTGTTATAGGGTCCAAGGTTCCGCCAGCCTCGAAGAACCAAGTCCGGCAACGGTCTGGCCATCTCATTGTCTCCGGTTCGATCCCTTTATCAAGCAGATCACTCTCAGCCTTGGACCACTTAGGCCGGGCTTGCAGGTAGCCACCTAACCCCGTGCGATGGTGAAACTTCTTCTTCGCAGCATTTTCCTTGTTTGTTGCCGACATCTTCTTACTCTTTTCCGATGTCGTGTAGGCCACAAATGCGGGCCAGTGATCTCTGCTCTTCTCATATTTGCCGATAAATTCTGGTGTCTCTTCTTTGGCGACAAACTCTTTCAGCTCTTTCCTCCACCTCCTAAATAGGCCTGCCATCTTCTTAAGAGCACAGGACTTGATTAATTTCTCTTTAACTGGCTTCTCCGGATCCTCCTCTGGCGGTAGGGTGAAATTTGCCTTCAGCTCAGTCCAAAGATCATCTTTCTGCATATCATTGACATAAGACACCTGAGGGTCTTCCTCCTTAGGCTTATACCATTGGTGGATGCTGATCGGGATCTTGTCCCTAACAAGAACCCCGCAATGAGCAACAAATGCGTTCTTTGTCCGGATGGGTTCAATCGGTTCACCGTCGCACGCGATTGCTGTGATCTCAAACTTTTCATCCGAGCTCAACTTTTTCTTCGGGCCTCGTCTCCTTACCGAAGTTGTGCTCGATCCGGAGGGCTAGAAAAAGGAAGAAAGACGAGAGTTAATTAATATGTGTACATATACCAAAACAATGAATGCATCAATTAACTAGTCAGCACAGGCTTAACTAATATATATATACCTGGCCGGACTCGGTTCGGTCACTGGAGCAGTCAGCACGGTCTCCTTCTTGTACCTCCATTGGGTCATCACCAGAGCCATCATGAACATAGCCCTCTTCTTGTACCGGCATTAATGGGCCGGAGCCATCATGAACATAGCCCTCTTCTTCACCCAGTCCTTCTTGACCAACGGCGTCGTTGAAAAATGACGCAACGACATCAGTTCCTTCTGCGATTATCTCCCCCAACATCGCTTCTGTTGCTTCGTCTCGGTAGTGCTCCATAGTTTTTGCAAATATTTACAACATGTCAATTATTATTCAAACAAAGTACAGAAGGATATATATTAGTGGCAAACGTAGAACTAGCTAGCTAATCACAAAAAAGAATCATGTTAGTGGCCTCGATGCTGCTTCTCTAGGGTTTGGGTGGCCTAGATAATGCTTCAAGGGTTTGGGGTGGCCTCGACACAACGCTTCAAGGGTTTGGGGCGGCCTCGACGACAACGCTCTTTTGACTTGGTAAATTTGGGTGGCCTCAGGAGAGTTTGTCGGGTAGGGGTGCAGCGGGACGGGGTAGGAGACCAACATCGTTTTTTCTCTAGGGTTTGGGTGTCCTCGAGAGTTTTGGTCGAGCGAGAGGGCCGAGGGGGGGTATATCAACGACGACAGAGGAGAAGATCGAAGAAAAAAAAGAAGAAAAAAAAGAGGAGAAGAAGAAAGGAATAGAGGAGAAGAAGAAAAAATAGAATATTTTCTACTTTTTCTTCTTCTCCTCTTCTTTTTCTTCTTTTTTCCTCTTCTTATTTATTTCTCCCCTTCTTCCACTCCTCTTATTCTCCTTTCTCCCTCTTCTTATTTTCCTTTTTCCTCTCCTTCTTTTTCTTCTTGTTCTTCCTTCTTCCTTCTTCTTCTTTTCTTCCTTTTCCTTATTTTACTTTTTCCTCTACACTAACCTAAAATGCACTAACCTAATATCGATATCTACTAACAACCTAAATAAAAAATTAATACATATATTAAAAACATATATAAACAAAAAAATGCTATGAACATTATATTCATACATAACATAGATAGCCACATCCATTCATCATACAGCTACCACATATATATATATATACATTATATATATGACAAAAATGCAATGAACAAAAAAATACACTTATGAAA
>NC_057803.1:739671454-739683431 GCF_018294505.1 Triticum aestivum | reverse complement strand
TATTAATCCCAGTTGGTGCCACGAACTGGGACCAATGCCCCCCTTTAGTCCCGGTTGGTGCCGCCAACCGGGACTAAAGGTCCCTATGCTGCCCGCGTCGCGGCCAAAATTTAGTCCCACCTCGCTAGTTGAGAGGGGCTCGGAGTGGTTTATAAGCCCTACTATGGCTACCCTCTCGAGCTCCTCTCAAATGCAGGCTTATGGGCCTAATCTCACACTATGCTGCTGTGGGCCTATTGGGCCTTCTGCGGGCCTGAATCCTGGCCCAGGTTGGGTTTCTAGTCGTATTCAGGCTGTGGTGGCCCAATAGATGGCAGTTTTTTTTATTTTTTTCCCAGTTTTTTTGTTTTGTTTTTTGCATTATTTATTTTCTTTTGTTTGTTGCTTTATTTTTTAATTCTTTTACTTTTAGGTCAGAAAAATTATAAACTTTCTATTAGTGCCATTAGTTTTAGAAAAATTATTTTGTTTTTTTGTTTTCTTTGTTGCTTTATTTATTTTATTTTGTTTCTACTTACAACAAAATACTTAGTGTTCTATTTTTATTTATTTTATTAAAGTTTATGTTTAATTATTTTTCTTTTAAGTCACAAAAATTATAAACTTTCTGTTAGTGCCATTTGTTTTCAAATTTGAATAGTTAAAATTTGAATTCTTTGAAATTTGTGTGAATCACAAGTTTGTGATTAACTTTACTAAAAAAATGAACACAGATGCGCCTATAGAGAAAAAAGGTCCAGACGAACCGGGACCAATGGCCCACGTGGCTGCCCTCTTGAAAGTGTTCTTGGTGAGAACATAGTTGACAAGGAGCGAACCGGGATTAATGGTATTACTGAAGGAAATATGTCCTAGAGGCAATAATAAAGTTATTATTTATTTCCTTATATCATGATAAATGTTTATTATTCATGCTAGAATTGTATTAACCGGAAACGTAATACATGTGTGAATACATAGACAAACATATTGTCACTAGTATGCCTCTACTTGACTAGCTCGTTTATCAAAGATGGTTATGTTTCCTAACCATAAAAGAGTTGTCATTTGATTAACGGGATCACATCATTAGGAGAATGATGTGATTGACTTGACCCATTCCATTAGCTTAGCACTTGATCGTTTAGTATGTTGCTATTGCTTTCTTCATGACTTATACATGTTCCTGTAACTATGAGATTATGCAACTCCCGTTTACCGGAGGAACACTTTGGGTGCTACCAAACGTCACAACGTAACTGGGTGATTATAAAGGAGTACTACAGGTGTCTCAAAAGGTACATGTTGGGTTGGCGTATTTCGAGATTAGGTTTTGTCACTCCGATTGTCGGAGAGGTATCTCTGGGCCCTTTCGGTAATGCACATCACTATAAGCCTTGCAAGCAATGTAGCTAATGATTTAGTTACGAAATGATGCTTTACGTAATGAGTAAAGAGACTTGCCAGTAACGAGATTGAACTAGGTATTGGATACCGACGATCGAATCTCGGGCAAGTAACATACCGATGACAAAGGGAATAACGTATTGTTGTTATGCGGTTTGACCGATAAAGATATTCGTAGAATATGTGGGAGCCAATATGAGCATCCAGGTTCCGCTATTGGTTATTGACCGGAGACATGTCTCGGTCATGTCTACATTGTTCTCGAACCCGTAGGGTCCGCACGCTTAAGGTTTCGATGACAGTTATATTATGAGTTTATGAGTTTTGATGTACCGAAGGAGTTCGGAGTCCCGAATGAGATTGGGGACATGAAGAGGAGTCTCGAAATGGTCGAGACATAAAGATTGATATATTGGACGACTATATTCGGACTTCGGAAAGATTCCGAGTGATTCGGGTATTTTTCGGAGTACCAGAGAGTTACGGGAATTCGCCGGGGAGTATATGGGCCTTATTGGGCCATACGAGAATAGAGGAGAGAGGCCAAAAGGAAGGAGGCATGCGCCCCCCCTCTGGTCCGAATTGGACAAGGGGGGCAGCCCACTTTTCCTTCTCCCTCTCCTCCTCTTTTCTTCTCCAACAAGGAAAGGAGGAGTCCTACTCCCGGTGGGAGTAGGACTCCTCCCTTGGTGCGCCTCCCCCCTTGCTCCTATATATATGGGGGCAGGGGGGCACCCCAAAGACACAACAACAATTGATCCTTGAGATCTATTAGCCGTGTGCGGTGCCCCCCTTCACCATAGTCCTCCTCGATAATATTGTAGCGGTGCTTAGGCGAAGCCATGCGACGATAGAACATCAAGATCGTCACAATGCCGTCGTGCTGACGGAACTCTCCCTCGACACTTGCCTGGATTGGAGTTCGAGGGACGTCATCGAGCTGAACGTGTGCTAGAACTCGGAGGTGCCGTAGTTTCGGTGCTTGATCGGTCGGGCCGTGAGGACGTACGACTAGATCAACTGCGTTGTTATAACGCTTCCGCTTACGGTCTACAAGGGTATGTAGATTACATTCTCCCCTCTCGTTGCTATGCATCACCATGATCTTGTGTGTGTGTAGGAAATTTTTGAAATTACTACGTTCCCCAACAGTGGCATCTGAGCCTAGGTTTTACGCGTTGATGTTATTTGCACGAGTAGAACACAAGTGAGTTGTGGGCGATACAAGTCATACTGCTTACCAGCATGTCATACTTTGTGTCGGTGTCAAAACCGGCGGATCTCGGGTAGGGGGTCCCGAACTGTGCGTCTAGGAGGATGGTAACAGGAGACAAGGGACACGATGTTTTACCCAGGTTCGGGCCCTCTTGATGGAGGTAAAACCCTACGTCCTGCTTGATTGATATTGATATTGTGGATGTTTACAAGAGTGGATCTACCACGAGATCAAGGAGGCTAAACCCTAGAAGCTAGCCTGTGGTATGATTGTAATGGTTGTTGTTGTATATCTATCGACTAGCCTGGCCTCGGTTTATATAATGCACCAGAGGCCTAGGATAACAAGAGTCCTAGCCGAATACGTCGGTGGGGGAGGGGTCCTTGTCTTGATCGCCAAGTCTTGTGGAATCTTCCTTGTATGCGGCAACTGTCCGGACTGGCCCATGAGTATACGGCCATGGGGATCCTCGGCCCAATCCAACTGATTGGGAGACGACGTGATGAGTACCCCCTAGTCTCGGACACCGTCACTTTGGTTCAGCGGTATTGTTGGATGAAGCGGCCCGGACCGACATTACGCGTACACTTACGCGAGACTGGTTTTACCGCCGTGCTTCGCACACAGGTGACTAGCGGGTGTCCGTTTCTCCAACTTTAGTTGAACCGAGTGTGGCTACGCCCGGTCCTTGAGAAGGTTAAAATAGCACTAACTTGACGAACTATTGTTGTGGTTTTGATGCGTAGGTAAGAACGGTTCTTGCTCAGCCCGTAGCAGCCACGTAAAATTTGCAACAACAAAGTAGAGGACGTCTAACTTGTTTTTGCAGGGCATGTTGTGATGTGATATGGTCAAGACGTGATGAGATATAAGTTGTTGTATGAGATGATCATGTTTTGTTGAAGTTATCGGCAACTGGCAGAAGCCCTATGGTTGTCTCTTTGTTGCATAAGATGCAAGTGCCAAATAATTGCTTTACTTTATAGCTATACGATAGCAATAGTTGCAAGAGCAATAGTTGGCGAGACGACCATGTGACGACACATTGATATAGATCAAGATGATGAAGATCATGGTGTCGTGCCGGTAACGATAGAGATCATGACAATACTTTGGAGATGGAGATCACAAGCACAAGATGATGATGGCCATATCATATCACTTATATTGATTGCATGTGATGTTTATCTTTTATACATCTTATTTTGCTTAGTTTGACGGTAGCATTTTAAGATGATCTCTCACTAAATTATCAAGAAGTGTTCTCCCTGAGTATGCACCATTGTGAAAGTTCTTCGTGCTGAGACACCACGTGATGATCGGGTGTGATAGGCTCTACGTTCAAATACAACGGGTGCAAAACAGTTGCACACGCGGAATACTCAGGTTAAACTTGACGAGCCTAGCATATAACAGATATGGCCTCGGAACACGGAGACCGAAAGGTCGAGCGTGAATCATATAGTAGATATGATCAACATATTGATGTTCACTGTTGAAACTACTCCATCTCACGTGACGATCAGACATGGTGTAGTTGATATGGATCACATAATCACTTAGAGGATTAGAGGGATGTCTATCTAAGTGGGAGTTCTTAAGTAATATGATTAATTGAACTTAAATTTATCATGAACTTAGTCCTGGTAGTATTTTGCAAATTATGTTGTAGATCAATAGCTTGCATTGTTGCTTTCATATGTTTATTTTGATATGTTCCTAGAGAAAATTGTGTTGAAAGATGTTGGTAGCAATGATGCGGATTGGATCCGTGATCTGAGGTTTATCCTCATTGCTACACAGAAGAATTATGTCCTTAATGCACCACTAGGTGACAGACCTATTGCAGGAGCAGATGCAGATGTTATGAACGTTTGGCTAGCTCAATATGATGACTACTTGATAGTTTAGTGCACCATGCTTAACGGCTTAGAATCGGGACTTCAAAGACGTTTTGAACGTCATGGACCATATGAGATGTTCCAAGAGTTGAAGTTAATATTTCAAGCAAATACCCGAGTTGAGAGATATGAAGTCTCCAACAAGTTCTATGGCTAAAAGATGGAGGAGAATCGCTCAACTAGTGAGCATGTGCTCAGATTGTCTGGGTACTACAATCACTTGAATCAAGTGGGAGTTAATCTTCCAGATAAGATAGTGATTGACAGAGTTCTCTAGTCACCATCACCAAGTTAGTAGAACTTTGTGATGAACTATAGTATGCAAGGGATGACGAAAACGATTCCCGAGCTCTTCGTGATGTTGAAATCGACGAAGGTAGAAATCAAGAAAGAGCATCAAGTGTTGATGGTTGACAAGATCACTAGTTTCAAGAAAAGGGCAAAGGGAAAGAAAGGGAAACTTCAAGTAGAATGACAAGCAAGTTGTCACTCCCGCGAAGAAGCCCAAAGCTGGACCAAAGCCTGAAACCGAATGATTATAATGCAAAGGAAATGGTCACTGGAAGTGGAAATGCCCTGAATATTTGGTGGATAAGAAGGATGGCAAAGTGAACAAGGGTATATTTGATATACAGGTTATTGATGTGTACCTTACTAGTGTTTATAGTAGCCCTTGAGTATTTGATACTTGTTCGGTTGCTAAATAGTAGTAACTCGAAACAGGAGTTACAGAATAAACAAAGACTAGTTGAGGGTGAAGTTATGATCTGTGTTGGAAGTGGTTCCAAGATTGATATGATCATCATCGCACACTCCCTATGTTGGAAATATGCCCTAGAGGCAATAATAAAAGGATTATTATTATATTTCCTTGTTCATGATAATTGTCTTTTATTCATGCTATAATTGTATTATCCGGAAATCATAATACACGTGTGAATACGTAGACCAAATACATCCCTAGTAAGCCTCTAGTTGACTAGCTCATTGGTCAACAGATAGTCATGGTTTCCTGACTATGGACATTAGATGTCGTTGACAACGGGATCACATCATTAGGAGAATGATGTGATGGACAAGACCCAATCCTAAGCATAGCACAAGATCGTGTAGTTCGTTTTGCTAGAGCTTTTCCAATGTCAAGTATCTCTTCCTTAGACCATGAGATCGTGTAACTCCCGGATACCGTAGGAGTGCTTTGGGTGTACCAAACGTCACAACGTAACTGGGTGACTATAAAGGTGCACTACAGGTATCTCCGAAAGTGTCTGTTGGGTTGACACGGATCGAGACTGGAATTTGTCACTCCGTATTACGGAGAGGTATCACTGGGCCCAATCGGTAGTGCATCATCATAATGAGCTCAAAGTGAACAAGTGTCTGGTCACGGGATCATGCATTACGGTACGAGTAAAGTGACTTGCCGGTAACGAGACTGAACAAGGTATTGGTATACCGACAATCGAGTCTCGGGCAAGTAACATACCGTCTGACAAAGGGAATGGTATACGGGGTTGCTTGAATCCTCGACATCATGGTTCATCCGATGAGATCATCGAGGAGTATGTGGGAGCCAACATGGGTATCCAGATCCCGCTGTTGGTTATTGACCGGAGAACCGTCTCGGTCATGTCTGCATGTCTCCCGAGCCCGTAGGGTCTACACACTTAAGGTTCGGTGACGCTAGGGTTGTATGAATATGAGTATGCAGCAAACCGAATGTTGTTCGGAGTCTCGGATGAGATCCCGGACATCACGAGGAGTTCCGGAATGGTCCGGAGGTAAAGAATTATATATAGGAAGTGCTGTTTCGGCCATCGGGAAAGTTTCAGGGTCACCCGGTATTGTACCGGGACCACCGGAAGGGTCCCGGGGGTCCACCGGGTGGGGCCACCTATCCCGGAGGGCCCCGTGGGCTGAAGTGGGAGGGGAACCAGCCCCTAGTGGGCTGGTGCGCCCCCCCTTGGGCCCCCCTGTGCCTAGGGTTGGAAACCCTAGGTGGGGGGCGCACCACTTGCCTTGGGGGGCACTCCACCCCCCTGGCCGCCGCCCCCCTTGGGAGATTGCATCTCCCAGGGACGGCGCCCCCCCTTGGGGGCCTATATAAAGGAGGGCAGGGGGGAGGGCAGCCGCACCCTGTGCATTGGCGCCTCCCTCCCCCTGCTACACCTCGTCCTCCTCCCGCAGCAGCTTGGCGAAGCCCTGCTGGAGTTCTGCTGCATCCACCACCACGCCGTTGTGCTGCTGGATCATCATCAACCTCTCCTTCCCCCCTTGCTGGATCAAGAAGGAGGAGACGTCGTCCGTTCCGTACGTGTGTTGAACGCGGAGGTGCTGTCCGTTCAGCACTTGGTCATCGGTGATTTGAATCACGGCGAGTACGACTCCATCATCACCATTCTCTTGAACGCTTCCGCACGCGATCTACAAAGTGGTATGTAGATGCAATCTCTCTCCCATGACTCGTTGCTTAGATGAACTCATAGATGGATCTTGGTGAAACCGTAGGAAAATTTTTAATTTTCTGCAACGTTCCCCAACACCCTATACTTTCGGGATTAGTGTTAAACCTAAATAAATGTTATTTGGCGTTTGCGTTGAGCATGAATATGATTTGATCATGTTTATTGCGATACGGTTATTCATTTAAAGTCAAAGAATAATTGTTGTTCTATTTACATGAATATAACCTTCGATGGTCATACACCCAATGAAAATAGTTTGTTGGATCTCGATCGTAGTAATACACATATTCATAATATTGATGCCAAAAGATGCAAAGTTGATAATGATAGTGCAACTTATTTGTGGCACTGACGTTTGGGTCATATCGGTGTAAAGCGCATGAAGAAACTCCATAAAGATGGATTTTTGGAACCTCTTGGTTATGAATCATTTGATGCTTGCGAACCGTGCCTTTTGGGCAAGATGACTAAAACTCTGTTCTGCGGAACAATGGAACGAGCTACTAACTTGATGGAAATAATACATACCGATGTATATGGTCCAATGAGTGTTGATGCTCGTGGCGGGTATCGTTATTTTCTGACCTTCACAAGATGAATTGAGCAGATATGCGTATATCTACTTAATGAAGCACAGGTCTGAAACATTTGAAAAGTTCAAAGAATTTCATAGTGAAGTGGAGAATGATCGTAACAAGAAAATAAAGTTTCTGCAATTTGATCGCGGAGACAAATATTTGAGTTACGAGTTTGGTCTTCAATTAAAACAATGTGGAATAGTTTCACAAACTCATGCCACCTGGAACACCACAACTTAATGGTGTGTCCGAATGTCATAACAGTACTTTATTGGATATAGTGCGATCTATGATGTATCTTACCAATTTACCACTATCGTTTTGGGGTTATGCATTAGAGACAGTTGCATTCACTTTAAAAAGGGCACCATCAAAATCCGTTGAGACGACGCCTTATGAACTGTGGTTTGGCGAGAAACGAAAGTTGTCGTTTCTTAAAGTTTGGGGCTGCGATGCTTATGTGAAAAAGTTTTCACCTGATAAGCTCAAATCCAAATCAGAGAAGTGCGTCTTCATAGAATACCCAAAGGTAACTATTGGGTACACCTTCTATCACAGATCCGAAAGCAAGATTCGCTGCTAAGATGGATCCTTTCTAGAGAAGGAGTTTCTCTCGAAAGAAGTGAGTGGGAGCAAAGTAGAACTTGATAAGGTAATTGTACCTTCTCCCAAATTGGAAAGTAGTTCATCACAGAAATCAGTTCCAGTGATGCCTACACCGATTAGTGAGGAAGTTAATGATGATGATCATGAAGCTTCAGATCAAGTTACTACCGAACCTCGTAGGTCTTCCAGAATAAGATCCGCACCAAAGTGGTACGGTAATCCCGTTCTAGAAGTCATGTTACTAGACCATGATGAACCTACGAACTATGAGGAAGCGATGATGAGCCCAGATTCCGCGAAATGGCTTGAGGCCATGAAATCTGAGATAGGATCCATGTATGAGAACAAAGTATGGACTTTGATTGACTTGCTTGATGATCAGCAAGCCATGTTAAATAAATGGATCTTCAAGAGGAAGACGGACATTGATAGTAGTGTTACTATCTACAAAGCTCGACTTGTCACAAAAAGGTTTTCGCCAAGTTCAAGGTGTTGACTACAATGAGATTTTCTCAACTGTAGCGATGCTTAAGTCTGTCCGAATCATGTTAGCAATTGTCACATGTTATGAAATCTGGCAAATGGATGTCAAAAACTACATTCTTTAATGGATTTATTAAAGAAGAGTTGTATATGATGCAACCAGAAGGTTTTGTTAATCCTAAAGGTACTAACAAAATGTGCAAGCTCCAACGATCCATCAATGGACTGGTGCAAGCATCTCGGAGTTGGAATATACGCTTTGATGAGTTGATCAAAGCATATGGTTTTATACAGACTTTTGGAAAGGCTTGTATTTACAAGAAAGTGAGTGGGAGCTCTGTAGCATTTCTGATATTATATGTGCAAGACATATTGTTGATTGGAAATGATATAGAATTTCTGGATAGCATAAAAGGATACTTGAATAAAAGGTTTTTCAATGAAAGACCTCAGTGAAGCTGCTTACATATTGAGCATCAAGATCTATTGAGATAGATCAAGACGCTTGACCAGTTTTTTCAATAAGTACATACCTTGTCAGGATTTTGAAATAGTTCAAAATGGAACAGTCAAAGAAAGAGTTCTTGCCTGTGTTGCAAAGGTGTGAAATTGAGTAATACTCAAGACCCGACCACGGCAGAAAATAGAAAGAGAATGAAAGTCATTCCCTATGCATCAGTCATAGGTTCTATAAAAGTATGCCATGCTATGGACCTGACCTATTGTATACTCTGCCCTGGTTTGGCAAGGGAGTACAATAGTGATCTAGGAGTAGATCACTGGACATTGGTCAAAATTATCCTTAGTAGAATAAGGATATGTTTCTCGATTATGGAGGTGATAAAAGAGTTCGTCGTAAAGAGTTACATCGATGCAAGCTTTTACACCGATCCAGATGACTGTCTCAATCTGGATACATATTGAAAGTGGGAGCAATTAGCTAGAGTAGCTCCGTGCAAAGCATTGTAGACATAGAATATTTGCAAAATACATACGACTCTGTAATATGACAGACCCATTGACTAAACTTCTCTCACGAGCAAAACATGATCATACGTAGACAAACATAGTGTCACTAGTATGCCTCTACTTGACTAGCTCGTTTATCAAAGATGGTTATGTTTCCTAACCATAGACAAAAGAGTTGTCATTTGATTAACGGGATCACATCACTAGGAGAATGATGTGATTGACTTGACCCATTCCGTTAGCTTAGCACTTGATCGTTTAGTATGTTGCTATTGCTTTCTTCATGACTTATACATGTTCCTGTAACTATGAGATTATGCAACTCCCGTTTACCGGAGGAACACTTTGGGTGCTACCAAACGTCACAACGTAACTGGGTGATTATAAAGTAGTACTACAGGTGTCTCCAAAGGTACATGTTGGGTTGGCGTATTTCGAGATTAGGTTTTGTCACTCCGATTGTCGGAGAGGTATCTCTGGGCCCTCTCGGTAATGCACATCACTATAAGCCTTGCAAGCAATGTAGCTAATGAGTTAGTTACGGAATGATGCATTACGTAACGAGTAAAGAGACTTGCCAGTAACGATATTGAACTAGGTATTGGATACCGACGATCGAATCTCGGGCAAGTAACATACCGATGACAAATGGAATAACGTATGTTGTTATGCGGTTTGACCGATAAAGATCTTCGTAGAATATGTGGGAGCCAATATGAGCATCCAGGTTCCGCTATTGGTTATTGACCGGAGACATGTCTCGGTCATGTCTACATTGTTCTCGAACCCGTAGGGTCCGCATGCTTAAGGTTTCGATGACAGTTATATTATGAATTTATGAGTTTTGATGTACTGAAGGAGTTCGGAGTCCGGGATGAGATTGGGGACATGACGAGGAGTCTCGAAATGGTCGAGACGTAAAGATCGATATATTGGACGACTATATTCGGACTTCGGAAAGGTTCCGAGTGATTCGGGTATTTTTCGGAGTACCGGAGAGTTACGGGAATTCGCCGGGGAGTATATGGGCCTTATTGGGCCATACGGGAATAGAGGAGAGAGGCCAAAAGGAAGGAGGCCTGCGCCCCCCCCTCTGGTCCGAATTGGACAAGGGGGGCAGCCCACTTTTCCTTCTCCCTCTCCTCCTCTTTGTTTCTCCAACAAGGAAAGGAGGAGTCCTACTCCCGATGGGAGTAGGATGAAGGAAATATGCCCTAGAGGCAATAATAAAGTTATTATTTATTTCCTCATATCATGGTAAATGTTTATTATTCATGCTAGAATTGTATTAACCGGAAACATGATACATGTGTGAATACATAGACAAACATAAAGTCACTAGTATGCCTCTACTTGACTAGCTCATTAATCAAAGATGGTTATGTTTCCTAACCATAGACATGTGTTGTCATTTGATTAATGGGATGACATCATTAGGATAATGATGTGATTGACATGACCCATTCCGTTAGCCTAGCACTTGATCGTTTAGTATATTGCTATTGCTTTCTTCATGACTTATACAAAGTTCCTGCAACTATGAGATTGTGCAACTCCCGTTTACCGCAAGAACACTTTGTGTGCTACCAAACGTCACAATGTAACTGGGTGATTATAAAGGTGCTCTACAGGTGTTTCCGAAGGTACATGTTGGGTTGGCATAATTCGATATTAGGTTTTGTCACTCCGATTGTCGGAGAGGTATCTCTGGGCCCTCTCGGTAATACTCATCACCTAAGCCTTGCAAGCATTGTAACTAATGAGTTAGTTATAAGATGATGTGTTACAGAACGAGTAAAGAGACTTGCCGGTAACGAGATTGAACTAGGTATTGGATACCGACGATCAAATCTCGGGCAAGTAACATACCGATGACAAAGGGAACAACGTATGTTGTTATGCGGTTTGACCGATAAAGATCTTCGTAGAATATGTAGGAACCAATATGGGCATCCAGGTCCCGCTATTGGTTATTGACCGAGAATGGTTCTAGGTCATGTCTACATAGTTCTCGAACCCGTAGGGTCCGCACGCTTAACGTTACGATGACAGTTTTATTATGAGTTTATAAGTTTTGATGTACCGAAGTTTGTTCGGAGTCCCGGATGTGATCGCGGACATGACGAGGAGTCTCGAAATGGTCGAGACATAAAGATTGATATATTGGACGACTATATTCGGACACCGGAAGTGTTCCGGGTGATTTCGGAGAAAACCGGGGGGCCGGGGGGGGGGGGGTTACCGGAACCCCCCAGGAGTGTATTGGGCCTTATGGGCCTTAGGGGAAAGGAGAGAGGGGCGGCCAGCATGGGCCGCACGCCCCCTCCCCCCTTTGGTCCGAATTAGACTAGGAGGGGGGGCGGCGCCGCCCCC
>NC_057803.1:739666243-739671351 GCF_018294505.1 Triticum aestivum | reverse complement strand
CCTTTCCCCTCTCCCCCTTCCTTCCCCCTCCTAGTAGGAGTAGGAAAGGAGGAGTCCTGCTCCTACTAGGAGGAGGATTCCTCCTCCCTTGGCGCGCCCAAGGGGCCGGCCGGCCTCCCCCTCCCTCCTTTATATACGGGGGCAGGGGGGCACCCCATAGACACACAAGTTGATCTACGGATCGTTCCTTAGCCGTGTGCGATGCCCCCCTCCACCATATTCCACCTCGGTCATATCGTCCCGGAGTTTAGGCGAAGCCCTGCGCCGGTAGAACATCATCATCATCACCACGCCGTCGTGCTGACGGAACTCATCCCCGAAGCTTTGTTGGATCGGAGCCCGGGGATCGTCATCGAGCTGAACGTGTGCTGAACTCGGAGGTGCCATATGTTCGGTGCTTCGATTGGTCGGATCATGAAGACGTACGACTACATCAACCGCGTTGTCATAACGCTTCCGCTTACGGTCTATGAGGGTACGTGGACGAACACTCTCCCCTCTCATTGCTATGCCATCACCATGATCTTGCGTGTGCGTAGGAAATTTTTTGAAATTACTACGTTCCCCAACAGTGGTATCAGAGCCTAGGTTTTATGCGTTGATGTTATATGCACGAGTAGAACACAAGTGAGTTGTGGGCGATACAAGTCATACTGCTTACCAGCATGTCATACTTTGGTTCGACGGTATTGTGAGATGAAGCGGCCCGGACCGACATTACGCGTACGCTTACGCGAGACTGGTTTCACCGTTACGAGCACTCGTGCTTAAAGGTGGCTGGCGGGTGTCTGTCTCTCTCACTTTAGCTGAATCGAGTGTGGCTACATCCGGTCCTTGCGAAGGTTAAAACAACACCAACTTGACAAACTATCGTTGTGGTTTTTGATGCGTAGGTAAGAACGGTTCTTGCTAAGCCCGTAGCAGCCACGTAAAATTTGCAACAACAAAGTAGAGGACGTCTAACTTGTTTTTGCAGGGCATGTTGTGATGTGATATGATCAAGACGTGATGCTATATTTTATTGTATGAGATGATCATGTTTTGTAACCAAAGTTATCGGCAACTGGGAGGAGCCATATGGTTGTCGCTTTATTGTATGAAATGCAAACGCCCTGTAATTGCTTTACTTTATCACTAAGCGGTAGCGATAGTCGTAGAAGCAATAGATGGCGTAACGACAACGATGCTACGATGGAGATCAAGGTGTCGCGCCGGTGACGATGGTGATCACGACGGTGCTTCGGAGATGGAGATCACAAGCACAAGATGATGATGGCCATATCATATCACTTATATTGATTGCATGTGATGTTTATCCTTTATGCATCTTATCTTGCTTTGATTGACGGTAGCATTTTAAGATGATCTCTCACTAAAATTATCAAGAAGTGTTCTCCCTGAGTATGCACCGTTGCCAAAGTTCGTCGTGCCCAGACACCACGTGATGATCAGATGTGATAAGCTCTACGTCCATCTACAACGGGTGCAAGACAGTTTTGCACACGCGGAATACTCAGGTTAAACTTGATGAGCCTAGCATATGCAGATATGGCCTCGGAACACGGAGACCGAAAGGTCGAGCGTGAATCATATAGTAGATATGATCAACATAGTGATGTTCACCATTGAAAACTACTCCATCTCACGTGA
Organism: Triticum aestivum; assembly: GCF_018294505.1. Classification (NCBI taxonomy): domain Eukaryota; kingdom Viridiplantae; phylum Streptophyta; class Magnoliopsida; order Poales; family Poaceae; genus Triticum; species Triticum aestivum. The sequence continues at coordinate 739,669,701 of NC_057803.1, read as the reverse complement.
TGATCGGTTATGGTTTAGTTGATTTGGATCACGTGATCACTTAGATTACTAGAGAGATGTCTGTCTAAGTGGGAGTTCTTAAGTAATATGATTAATTGAACTTAAATTTATCATGAACTTAGTACCTGATAGTATTTTGCTTGTCTATGTTTGTTTGTAGATAGATGGCTCGTGCTGTTGTTCCGTTGAATTTTAATGCGTTCCTTGAGAAAGCAAAGTGGAAAGATGATGGTAGCAATTACACGGACTGGGTCCGTAACCTGAGGATTATCCTCATTGTTGCACAGAAAAGTTACGTCCTGGAAGCACCGCTGGGTGCCAGGCCTGCTGCTGATGCAACTGACGACGTTAAGAACGTCTGGCAGAGCAAAGCCGATGACTACTCTATAGTTCAGTGTGCCATGCTTTACGGCTTAGAACCGGGTCTTAAATGACGTTTTGAATGTCATGGAGCATATGAGATGTTCCAGGAGTTGAAGTTAATATTTCAAGCAAATGCCCGGATTGAGAGATATGAAGTCTCCAATAAGTTCTACAGCTGCAATATGGAGGAGAATAGTTCTGTCAGTGAGCATATACTCAAAATGTCTGGGTATAATAATCACTTGATTCAACTGGGAGTTAATCTTCCGGATGATAGCGTCATTGACAGAATTCTCCAATCACTGCCACCAAGCTACAAGAGCTTTGTGATGAACTATAATATGCAAGGGATGAACAAGACTATTCCCGAGCTCTTCGCAACGCTAAAAGCTGCGGAGGTAGAAATCAAGAAGGAGCATCAAGTATTGATGGTCAACAAGACCACTAGTTTCAAGAAAAAGGGCAAAGGGAAGAAGAAGGGGAACTTCAAGAAGAACAGCAAGCAAGTTGCTGCTCAAGAGAAGAAACCCAAGTCTGGACCTAAGCCTGAAACTGAGTGCTTCTACTGCAAGCAGACTGCTCACTGGAAGCGAAACTGCCCCAAGTATTTGGCGGATAAGAAGGATGGCAAAGTGAACAAAGGTATATGTGATATACATGTTATTGATGTGTACCTAACTAGAGCTCGTAGTAGCACCTAGGTATTTGATACTGGTTCTGTTGCTAATATTTGCAACTCGAAACAGGGACTACGGAATAAGCGAGCACTGGCCAAGGACAAGGTGACGATGCGCGTGGGAAACGGTTCCAAAGTCGATGTGATCGCGGTCGGCACGCTACCTCTACATCTACCTTCGGGATTAGTTTTAGACCTGAATAATTGTTATTTGGTGCTAGCGTTGAGCATGAACATTATATCTGGATCTTGTTTGATGCGAGACGGTTATTCATTTAAATCAGAGAATAATGGTTGTTCTATTTATATGAGTAATATCTTTTATGGTCATGCACCCTTGAAGAGTGGTCTATTTTTATTAAATCTCGATAGTAGTGATACACATATTCATAGTGTTGAAACCAAAAAATGCAGAGTTGATAATGATAGTGCAACTTATTTGTGGCACTGCCGTTTGGGTCATATCGGTGTAAAGCGCATGAAGAAACTCCATACTGATGGACTTTTGGAATCACTTGATTATGAATCTCTTGGTACTTGCGAACCGTGCCTTATGGGCAAGATGACTAAAACGCCGTTCTCCGGAACTATGGAGCGAGCAACTGATTTGTTGGAAATCATACATACTGATGTTTGTGGCCCAATGAATGTTGAGGCTCGCGGCGGGTATCGTTATTTTCTCACCTTCACAGATGATTTGAGCAGATATGGGTATATCTACTTGATGAAACACAAGTCTGAAACATTTGAAAAGTTCAAAGAATTTCAGAGTGAAGTGGAAAATCATAGTAACAAGAAAATAAAGTTTCTACGATCTGATCATGGAGGAGAGTATTTGAGTTATGAGTTTGGCCTACACTTGAAACAATGTGGAATAGTTTCGCAACTCACGCCACCTGGAACACCACAACGAAATGGTGTGTCCGAACATCATAATCGTACTTTACTTGATATGGTGCGATCTATGATGTCTCTTACTGATTTACTGCTATCGTTTTGGGGTTATGCTTTAGAGACGGACGCATTCACGTTAAACAGGGCACCATCAAAATCCGTTGAGACGACGCCTTATGAATTGTGGTTTGGCAAGAAACCAAAGTTGTCGTTTCTTAAAGTTTGGGGCTGCGATGCTTATGTGAAGAAACTTCAACCAGATAAGCTCGAACCTAAATCGGAGAAATGTGTCTTCATAGGATACCCAAAAGAGACTGTTGGGTACACCTTCTATCACAGATCCGAAGGCAAGACATTCGTTGCTAAGAATGGATCCTTTCTAGAGAAGGAGTTTCTCTCGAAAGAAGTGAGTGGGAGGAAAGTACAACTTGATGAGATAACTGTATCTACTCCCTTATTGGAAAGTAGTTCATCACGAGAACCGGTTCCTGTGACAACTACACCAATTAGTGAGGAAGCTAATGATAATGATCATGAAACTTCAGATCAAGTTTCTACTGAACCTCGTAGGTCTACCAGAGTAAGATCCACACCAGAGTGGTACGGTAATCCTATTCTGGAAGTCATGTTACTTGACCATGATGAACCTACGAACTATGAGGAAGCGATGATGAGACCGGATTCCGCAAAATGGCTAGAAGCCATGAAATCTGAGATGGGATCCATGTATGAAAACAAAGTATGGACTTTGGTTGACTTGCCCGATGACCGGCAAGCCATTGAGAATAAATGGATCTTGAAGAAGAAGACTGACGCTGATGGTAATATAACTGTCTATAAAGCTCAACTTGTTGCAAAAGGTTTTCGACAAGTTCAAGGGGTTGACTACGATGAGACTTTCTCACCCATAGCGATGCTTAAGTCCGTCCGAATCATGTTAGCTATTGCTACATTTCATGATTATGAAATTTGGCAAATGGATGTCAAGACTGCATTCTTGAATGGATTTCTAGAAGAAGAGTTGTATATGATGCAGCCGGAAGGTTTTGTTGATCCAAAAGGTGCTGACAAAGTGTGCAAGCTCCAGTGTTCCATTTATGGACTGGTGCAAGCATCTCAGAGTTGGAATAAACGCTTTGATAGTGTGATCAAAGCATATGGTTTTATACAGACTTTTGGAGAAGCCTGTATTTACAAGAAAGTGAGCGGGAGCTCTGTAGCATTTCTAATTTTATATGTAGATGACATATTATTAATTGCAAATGATATAGAATTTCTGGATAGCATAAAAGAATACTTGAATAAAAGTTTTTCAATGGAAGACCTCGGTGAAGCTGCTTACATATTGGGCATCAAGATCTATAGAGATAGATCAAGACGCTTAATAGGACTTTCACAAAGCACATACCTTGACAAAATTTTGAAAAAGTTCAAAATGGATCAGGCAAAGAAATGATTCTTGCCTGCGCTACAAGGTGTGAAGTTGAGTCAAACTCAATGCCCGACCACAGCAGAAGATAGAGAG
>NC_057803.1:739647351-739665922 GCF_018294505.1 Triticum aestivum | reverse complement strand
TCTCCCCCTTCCTTCCCCCTCCTAGTAGGAGTAGGAAAGGAGGAGTCCTACTCCTACTAGGAGGAGGATTCCTCCTCCCTTGGCGCGCCCAAGGGGCCGGCCGGCCTCCCCCCTCCCTCCTTTATATACGGGGGCAGGGGGGCACCCCATAGACACACAAGTTGATCTACGGATCGTTCCTTAGCCGTGTGCGGTGCCCCCCTCCACCATATTCCACCTCGGTCATATCGTCGCGGAGTTTAGGCGAAGCCCTGCGCCGGTAGAACATCATCATCGTCACCACGCCGTCATGCTGACATAACTCATCCCCAAAGCTTTGCTGGATCGGAGCCCGGGGATCGTCATCGAGCTGAACGTGTGCTGAACTCGGAGGTGCCGTACGTTCGGTGCTTGGATCGGTCGGATCGTGAAGACGTACGACTACATCAACCGCGGTGTCATAACGCTTCCGCTTACGGTCTACGAGGGCACATGGACGAACACTCTCCCCTCTCGTTGCTATGCCATCACCATGATCTTGCGTGTGCGTAGGAAATTTTTTGAAATTACTACGTTCCCCAACATAGGACTCCCCCCTTGGTGCGCCTCCTCCATAGGCCGGCCGCCTCCCCCCTTGCTCCTATATATATGGGGGCAGGGGGGCACCCCAAAGACACAACAACAAGTTATCCTTGAGATCTATTAGCCGTGTGCGGTGCCCCCCTTCACCATAGTCCTGCTCGATAATATTGTAGCGGTGCTTAGGCGAAGCCATGCAATGATAGAACATCAAGATCATCACCACGCCGTCGTGCTGACGGAAATCTCCCTCGACACTCGGCTGGATCGGAGTTCGAGAGATGTCATCGAGCTGAACGTGTGCTAGAACTCAGAGGTGCCGTAGTTTCGGTGCTTGATCGGTCGGGCCGTAAGGACGTACGACTACATCAACCGCGTTGTTATAACGCTTCCGCTTTCGGTCTACAAGGGTATGTAGATTACACTCTCCCCACTCGTTGCTATGCATCACCATGATCTTGTGTGTGCGTAGGAAATTTTTGAAATTACTATGTTTCCCAACAATTACGAGGGCCGAACCATAAGACATTAAAGCATTTCAAATGAACTCTGAAAAAGTTGAAAGTTGGCATGGTATCATAATTTCACCCACATAGCATGTGCATGTACAAAACGGACAATGGTATCATACTCGTCTATTACAAAGTTGGCATGGTATCATCATAATAGTTGCGGGAGAAAGTCTTCACTTTTTCTTCGCTTGTGTCATTTGCTTATTGCGCCGTAACCATGGATAATCTTCATCGTTTATCAGGATGCTGGGATCAGCCTTGACTTTGAAGGGAGGAATTTCATGAAACTTTTCATAATCTTCAGACATGTCTGTCTTGCCCTCCACTCCCACGATGTCCCTTTTTCCTGAAAGAACTATGTGGCGCTTTGGCTCATCGTATGATGTATTCGCTTCCTTATCTTTTCTTTTTCTCCGTCTGGTAGACATGTCCTTCACATAGATAACCTGTGCCACATCATTGGCTAGGACGAACGGTTCGTCAGTGTACCCAAGATTTTTCAGATCCACTGTTGTCATTCCGTACTGTGGGTCTACCTGTACCCCGCCTCCTAACAGATTGACCCATTTGCACTTAAACAAAGGAACCTTAAAATCATGTCCGTAGTCAAGTTCCCATATGTCCACTATGTAACCATAATACGTGTCCTTTCCCCTCTCGGTTGTTGCATCAAAGCGGACACCGCTATTTTGGTTGGTTAATCGTGTAAAATGTATTCTCATTTATCTCGTATCCTTTCCAAATCGTAACAGTCGAAGATGGTACCCTGGACAACAAGCACAACTCATCACAAATAATGTTGTCACCTCTGAGACGTGTTTCCAACCAAGTGCTGAAAGTCCTGATGTGTTCACATGTAATCCAGTCGTCGCACTGCTCCGGGTGTTTGGAGCGCAGACTGTTCTTGTGTTCATCGACATACGGGGTCACCAAGGTAGAGTTCTGTAGAACTGTGTAGTGTGCTTGAGACCAAGAATATCCGTCCCTGCATATTATTGAGTCCCTTCCAAGCGTGCCTTTTCCAGTCAGTCTCCCCTCATACCGCAATTTAGGGAGACCTATCTTCTTAAGGCCAGGAATGAAGTCAACACAAAACCCGATGACATCCTCTGCTTGATGGCCCATGGAGATGCTTCCTTCTGACCTAGCGCGGTTACGGACATATTTATTTAGGACTCCCATGAACCTCTCAAAGGGGTACATATTGTGTAGAAATACGGGCCCAAGAATGACAATCTCGTCGACTAGATGAACTAGGACGTGCGTCATGATATTGAAGAAGGATGGTGGGAACAACAGCTCGAAACTGACAAGACATTGCACCACATTACTCCTTAGCCTTAGTATGATTTCTGGATCGATCGCCTTCTGAGAGATTGCATTGAGGAATGCACATAGCTTCACAATGGCTAATTGGACGTTTTCCGGTAGAAGCCCCCTCAATGCAACCAGAAGCAGTTGCGTCATAATCACGTGGCAGTCATGAGACTTTATGTTCTGGAACTTTTTCTCGGGCATATTTATTATTTCCTTTATATTCGACGAGAAGCCAGTCGGGACCTTCATACTAAGTAGGCATTCAAAGAAGATTTCCATCTCTTCTTTGGTAAGAGCAGGCAGGACCTTCATACTGCTTTGGAGGTATGCTATCTTTTTCGTGCAAATGTTGCAGGTCCTCCCGTGCCTCAGCTGTATCTTTTGTCTTTCCATACACGCCCAAGAAGCCTAGTAGTTTCACGCAAAGGTTCTTCGTCACGTGCATCACATCAATTGAAGAGCGGACCTCTAGGTCTTTCCAGTAGGGTAGGTCCCAAAATATAGGTTTCTTCTTCCACATGGGTGCGTGTCCCCCAGCGTCATTCGGAACAGCTAGTGCACCGGGACCCTTTCCAAAGATTACGTGTAAATCATTGAGCATAGCAAGTACGTGATCACCGGTACGCATGGCGGGCTTCTTTCGGTGATCTGCCTCACCTTTGAAATGCTTGCCTTTCTTTCGACATTGATGGTTGGTCGGAAGAAATCGACGATGGCCCAGGTACACATTCTTTCTGCAGCTTCCCAGGTATATACTTTCGGTGTCAAGTAAACAGTGCGTGCATGCGTGGTATCCCTTGTTTGTCTGTCTTGAAAGGTTACTGAGAGCGGGCCAATCGTTGATGGTCACGAATAGCAACGCCTTTAGGTCAAATTCCTCCTGTTTGTGCTCATCCCATGTGCGTACACCGTTTCCATTTCACAGCTGTAAAAGTTCTTCAACTAATGGCCTTAGGTACACATCAATGTTGTTGCCGGGTTGCTTAGGGCCTTGGATGAGAACTGGCATCATAATGAACTTCTGCTTCATGCACATCCAAGGAGGAAGGTTATACATACATAGAGTCACGGGACAGGTGCTGTGATTGCTTCTCTGCTCCCCGAGAGGATTAATGCCATCCGCGCTTAAAGCAAACCATACGTTCCTTGGGTCACGTGCAAACTCAGCCCAGTAGTTTCTCTCCATTTTTCTTCACTGCAACCCGTCAGCGGGTGCTCTCAACTTCCCGTCTTTCTTACGGTCCTCACTGTGCCATCGCATCAACTTGGCATGCTCTCCGTTTCTGAACAGACGTTTCAACCGTGGTATTATTAGGAGCATACCACATCACTTTCGCAGGAACCCTCTTCCTGGGAGGGTCGCCGTCAACATCACGAGGGTCATCTCGTCTGAGCTTATACCGTAATGCACCGCATACCGGGCATGCGTTCAGATCCTTGTACGCACCGCGGTAGAGGATGCAGTCATTAGGGAATGCATGTATCTTCTGAACCTCCAATCCTAGAGGGCATACGACCTTCTTTGCTGCGTATGTACTATCGGGCAATTCGTTATCCTTTGGAAGCTTCTTCTTCAATATTTTCAGTAGCTTCTCAAATCCTTTGTCTGGCACAGCATTCTCTGCCTTCCACTGCAGCAATTCCAGTACGGTACCGAGCTTTGTGTTACCATCTTCGCAATTGGGGTATAACCTTTTTTTGTGATCCTCTAACATGCGATCGAACTTCAGCTTCTCCTTTTGACTTTCGCATTGCGTCCTTGCATCGACAATGACCCGGCGGAGATCATCATCATCGGGCACATCGTCTGGTTCCTCTTGATCTTCAGCAGCTTCACCCGTTGCAGCATCATCGTGCACATCGTATGGTTCCTCTTGATGTTCAGTAGCATCACCGTATTTAGGGGGCACATAGTTGTCATCGTACTCTTCTTCTTCGTCGTCTTCCATCATAACCCCTATTTCTCCGTGCCTCGTCCAAACATTATAGTGTGGCATTAAACCCTTGTAAAGCAGGTGGGTGTGAAGGATTTTCCGGTCAGAGTAAGACTTTGTATTCCCACATATAGGGCATGGACAACACATAAAACCATTCTGCTTGTTTGCCTCAGCCACTTCGAGAAAATAATGCACGCCCTTAATGTACTCGGAGGTGTGTCTGTTACCGTACATCCATTGCCGGTTCATCTGCGTGCATTATATATAATTAAGTGTGTCAAAAATCATTACAGAACATCATGAATAGATAACTAAGTGACCAAATTAATAGAAGTTCATCATCACATTAAAACGAAAGTACATACATAGTTCTCATCTTCAAGCGAAAATCATTACAGAACAACATAAAGCTCTGCAGAGCATCTAAAGTAATTAAACCATACATTGAAACTATGTAAAACATTTCAATGCAAAAACAAATGCGATCATAATCGCAACCAAGGTAACAACTGATCCAACGGCATAATGATACCAAGCCTCGGTATGAATGGCATATTTTCTAATCTTTTCAATCTTCAAGCGCATTGCATCCATCTTGATCTTGTGATCATCGACGACATCCGCAACATGCAACTCCAATATCATCTTCTCCTCAATTTTTCTTATTTTTTCCTTCAAGAAATTGTTTTCTTCTTCAACTAAATTTAACCTCTCGACAATAGGGTCGGTTGGAATTTCCGGTTCAAGAACCTCCTAGATAAATAAAATCTATGTCACGTTGGTCGGCATAATTTTCATAAACAATAAATGAAGCAATAGTTATGAAAAGATAATATATACCACATCCGAATCATAGCAGGACGAGGGCCGACGGGGGCGGATACCAAAACCATCGCACTATATAAGATGCAATAATAAAAGTAAGAAAATAATACAAGTATCTATCTAAACATACAAGTAAGAATATTTTTCCTTTCAGAAAGAAGATAAGAACAAGAGGCTCACCACGGTGGTGCCGGCGATGAGATCGGCGCGGGTGATCAACGGCGGTGAAGACGGGTACGAGGCATGACGGACCACTAAACCTAGACAAATATTGAGGAAAATGGAGCTTGGAGGTCGAGCTTGGAGAGGAGAAAGCTTAAGTAGTGTGGCTCGGGCATTCCATCGAACACCTTGTGTGCATAGGAGGTAAGCTAGAGCACCACCAAGCCCTCTCCCCCTCGGCGGCCAGAAAAAACAGAGCAGTGTGCTCTGCTCTTACGCGAGGGGGTATATATAGGCACCTAATTGGTCCCGGTTGGTGGCCTGAACCGGGACTAAAGGGCAGCCTTTCGTCCCGGTTCAAGCCACCAACCGGGACCAATGGTGGTGGGCCAGGAGCGAGGCCCATTGGTCCCGGTTCGTCCCACCAACCGGAAGCAAAAGGTCCAGACGAACCGGGACCAATGGCCCACGTGGCCCGACCGGCCCCCGGGGTTCACGAACCGGGTCCAATGCCACCATTGGTCCCGGTTCTGGACTGAACCGGGACTAATGGGCTGACGCGGCCTGGACCAATGCCCCCTTTTCTACTAGTGAATATTCCTCAATGCTAAACAAAATTTGACAAGAAAATGGTGTAGAATAAAATTGGGTAGACTTTTTCTATTGACTCATGACGATAAGAACATTGTATGGGGAATAAGGTATAAAGCAATATTTCGAGATCATTGATGAGGTTGGATCGGCGGTGATGACTAATAACGATGATTTGCGACATCTAATTTTGTTTTTCCGTGGCAACACACGTGCACTCTACTAGTTATAGTAAGTTAGTCGTGAAGCCAGTCCACCATCTACATTTCTCCAGCACAAAAACAAGATCTCATATAAGTGAAACTAGTGTTACATTAGAAACCAAATCAAAAAGTAATATATTATATATGGCGAAGTATCAGGTGAAAATAGATACTCAGTGAAAATCTGAAAATTCTCACGTGGTCCATCAGATCTATAACGAACGACACTGATCAAAGGTGGGATCTCTAATGATCCACTTAAAACACAATTAGCAGAAAACCCCTGTTCTCTCGGTGATTAACCAATATCAAGTGGGGATTGCCTTGCCCAACTCCAATCTAACTCTTCCCTGGGCGTCCCATGGGGCTGCTTCCGCGGGGAACGCCACGGCGGTTTCAAGCTTTCCTGCGGCCGCGAGGCCCGAGGCGGGGCGGACAGAACCGGCGGCGAAGCGGGCACGCACCGCGTCAGAGCTATCATCGGCAGGGAGGGCTCCCGAGGACCTGAGGCGAGGACGCCGCCCCGGCGGAAGGCAAGGATATCCGGGACGTCCGCTTCGGCAGCTTCACCGATGACGCACACCGTGTAGCGGAGGAGTGGGACTGCGTAGGAGACACGCACGCGACAGACCAGCCGCAGTGGTGAAACCGAGCGCCCTGGTGTTTCCAGTGCATCCGAGATGCTGCGCCACGATGACAGTCGCCGGCGGGCGTGACCTGCAGGGTAGCCGCGTCCATCACAGTAGCGTCAAGATGCGTCGACCTCGACCGGCGACACGCGGACCCGTGCTGCCCCATGCTACGCTTTTCTCTGAAAAATTGTAGCTCAACTATATAGTTCTCTGAAGAAACGTCCGCACAACCTCTGTTATTTCAGAAAATGTACCTGAACATGCTGAAGCTTTTGCATTGAGATTTGCTATATTGTTAGTGTTGGAGTTGTGCAACTCTCCTGTGGTGATTGTTCGGTGGCATTGGACAAACTGAAAATCTGAAGCATCTCGTTGTAGATTGTGTCATGAGCTCAAGAGATATCAAAGTGATGTGTAGTCGCTTGCCTAACTGAATGTTCCAGCTTGCTGTAACCAAATTTTGCTGTAACACAGTGTACAAGTTAGCTGCGTCCATCACAGTAGCGTCTAGATGCGTCGACCTCGAGCGGAAACATGCGGAAGCGTGCTGCCCCATGCTACACTTTCTCTGAAAAATTGTAGCTCAACTATACAGTTCTCTGAAGAAAAGTCCGGACAACCTCTGTTATTTCAGAAAATGCACCTGAACATGCTAGCTCGATCATAAGGGTTGTGTGATGTTTGGCTGGGGCTTGTCCCTCTGTTTGTTTCTAAATTTGCTTGTAAAGACTGTAATTTGGGCCCATGTACATGTGTCTAGCTACAAAAGAGATTAAGATTGATTGGGTGGTGGACTCGTTGCAAAAATCCGTGTGTAGGAGGCAAAAGAATGTGAATACAGAACTTCAGAATTCTTGCGCAGTTTCAGCTTGATAAAATGTTGGCATGAAGCCCATAAACTAACATCTTTGTAGAGTTTTGCACGGTTCAACTTGATAAAATATTGGCACAATGCCAATTCAGAAATGACGCAATGCATGAACTTGTTCAATGTAGTTCACCAGAACAAGCAACTAGCAATGTTTCTCTATAGATAAAGAAAAATCAGTAGCAGGTAACAAAAGGAGTTCTCAAAGAACGACATTGAAGCTCTCAAATAGATAATGCTCATGCTCTTAAAGGCGCCGCTCTTAGAAGCCCAAAAGATAAAGTTGATCTCTCAGAAGATAATGCTGAAGCTTTGAACTCCATCTTCAAGTACACCAAAATAAAAGCAACTGGGTGCCTCGAATCAAATAAAAGAAGCTGCACATAGACATGAACACAACTGTTAGTATTGCACAAATGAATTCTGAAATAGTAATCATTCTGTTTGTATGACAACTACCTCTACATTTCTTTGCTCTTGTTAGGGCACGTACGACTATCATGGAAACCAACTTGCTTGCACGCCTTGCATGTGCGAGGCTTTTTGGGTCCTGCAGCAGTTTTCTTCCCCTCTCCATTCTTATTTTGCTTTCCTTCCCCATCCTTATTTTGCTTCCCTTCCCCACCCTTGTCTAAGTGTCCCTTAATTCTTTTGCATCTTCCCTTTGTGTGGACATCAGTTGGTGGATGGATTTCAACTTCACCGGGCATAGTACAACCAATGTATGCCTCAAATTCATCTTGTCTACTAGGATTATTGGCTGTAACCTTTTGAGATAAATTTCTTTTCATTCCAAGGAGACCATCTCTCAATCCTTCCAATTCTTGAGGAGAGTGCTCCGCCAACTTGATTGTGTCATCCAATGTTTGGTGTATCTCTGAAATCATTTTTCGCTTTGCCAAATCTAGAGACCTACTCTCATTTTCTTCAAGTAAGTTACCATAGCTGTCATATAGGGCTCTCCTATTAACTGTTTTCTTCCACCTATCCAAAATGAACTGACTAGGGAGCTCATTCAACTTTGCACCTCTCAAAACCATGATAATATGTCGGCATGGAATTCCACGTGTCTCAAATAACATGCAAGAGCAGTGAGCGCTCATGGTTGATGTGTTGAATTGAACTTCTCTAGACTTGGAAGAGCAGTCACCACCTACAACCGTGGTTTTCACATCACCTTCTTGCGATATGCTTTCAATCAAGCAATGTTCTCTAGCTGCACGCACTTCCTTCTGAAAAGCTTTGAAAACCTCATGGGTGAAGTACATGCTAGCATGCTTCTCGATCTCCCAGGATGTAATCAGACGAGGCATGGAACTGAGGCAATCATGGTCAGCCTTGAGTTCATTTTGACGCTGTTCCTCTAGGGCTGTACCAATCCTAATCCAAAACTCCACCAAAGCATGCTTGTAACCAATAAAGTGGTTGAAGAATGAGTTAGCGCTCTCTGACCTTGAAGTGGTTCTCAGAATTTCACCCATGAATACACCTCTGAAATAGGCCGGTATCCATGACTTATGAATTTCATATCTCCTAGCAAACCATGTGTTTTCCTCAAGTTCAAATTCAGAAATCATGGAAGACCACTTAGCCTCAAATTCAGTTGGATTTTCAGATCCCCATACACATGAGTTAACTGAACTGTAGAAATGTTCATCCTCTCTCAGTGGAGGACCAACCTTTTCTGGAAGCTTTCTCATTATATGCCACATGCATAACCTATGGACGGTGTTCGGCATAACTTCATAAAGGGCAGCCTTCATACTAGCATCTTCATCAGTTACTATAAGCCTCGGTGCTACACCATCCATTGCTTTCAAGAATGTTTCGAACACCCATTTATATGACTCTATCTTCTCATCAACAATCAAGGCGGCACCATAGAAAACTGATCCCATATGGTGGTTTATTCCTGTGAAAGGACAAAATATCATCTTATACTGATTGGTGCTATATGTGGAGTCAAAAGACACCATTTCGCCAAATAAAGCATAATTCTTCCGACAAAAAGCATCTGCCCAAAAGACACGCGCCAGTCGGTTTTTATCATCAAGAACATAGTCAAAGAAGAATCCTGGGTTGATTTTCTTCCTCTTTCTAAGGTTGTCAATGAACATTTGAGCATCTGTATCTTTGAAGGTGCTTCGCATGTCGCGGTGATAGTTTTGCAAGTGTCTCTTTGTGCACCCCACGAACTGGAATCCGCCCTCACCAACACGAAGCAATCGGAAGGCCCCAGACGTGCCAATGCTAGCTGCATGACATGTGAATAGTGTGGTCTTGGCCTTCTCGCTGACTTCTCTGTTAGACTTGATTAAATGCTGCTTGCTAGGTGTGACAAATTCATGGGTGTGTTCTTCTTGAAAATATGATATACAATATTTGCCATCCTGCATATGCTTGACAGTTATCATGGCCTCACAACCACATCTAGTAATCTTTCTTGAATGTGTTCTTGTCTTCTCTCCCTTCGGATCCTTCGTTTGTTCCTCCTCCTTTATTGTTCGGAAACCTGCTTTGCAGCAAGGAAATCTCCTCCAGACCACCACATTATCTACGGTCCTTTTCTGCCCAATTCGAACTGAAAATCCAACACTGTGTGCATAAGCCTTGTAAAACTTCTCGACAGCTTCCATACTCTCGAATGTCTTACCTACAACCGGCTTTAAGTTCTCATCACAGTCGGGTGTACATGATGAACTCTTAAAAAATTAAAACTCGTTACTCATACAAGCTAGTGATTGTTAGAGAAATCTGACCGAAATTATGGTGATAATGATACTCACACAAAATGGGCCACTTGTAGCTCTCTTTTTTGGTGTACTGAAGTTGTCTAGATCGATCGGAGGAGGATGGATTTCCATATCATGACTCCCTTGATCATTGCCAATATCGAATTCATGCTCAATCTGTGATGCAACATCATGGGTGTTAGCATGTTCAGTTGGTATAAACAAAGAAACAGTCATCAAATATGCATATTCTATACAGTATATGTACCGTTGCATGATCATCTCATACTCTAATTTTCTAGTACGTCTAGTGCTGATGCAGATATGTTTTTTTTGGCACAAATCCTTGTCAAGCATCAGTCTATTTTTCCATCTAATGCGCCATAATTTGAGAGTACGAGACGATGAATGTTACCTAGTGATCAATCAATGGTTTATGCTCACGTAACAGCTTACCTCTGCATGGCTAGGAAGAGCCCGAGGCATGTCAGGGGAAATAGGGGTGGCAGTCACGAGCGATGGTGTTGAGTACTCTGAAGATTGAGACGCAACTGGCGAAGGGTGTGCAGCCAACGGAGGCCCTTTCACGACCAACAGCGTTGAGTACTCTGAAGGTTGAGACACAACCGGCAAAGGGTGAGCAGCCAATGGAGGCCCTGTCACGACAGATGGAGGGAAGATCATGGCTTCAGTCGCCACGGGCGGAGGATGAGCTGTAGCCGACAGAGGGCCCGTCGCTGCCGTCGGAGGGAAGGACATAACTCGAGTCGCCACCGGCGGAGGATGAGCCGCAGCGGACGGAGGGCCTGTTGCTGCCATCGGAGGGGCCATCGCTGACATCGAAAGGCAAGGGCTCACGGCCGCCGAAACGTGATTCTCCATGGCGGCGTGTAAGATTGAAACGTAAACCTATCATAGGGACACTCACGAAGGATTTTTCCACCTTGATGGTGAACAAGCCTGAGGGTTTTCTGCTAATTGTGTTTAAGTGGATCATTAGAGATCCCATCTTTGATCAGTGTCGTTCGTTATAGATCTGATGGACCACGTGAGAATTTTCAGATTTTCACTGAGTACCTATTTTCACCTGATACTTCGCCATTATATATACAACAAAAGGTTGTGGTCCAAAAAAGAAAGAAGAGAACACGGTTCAGAGCAAGAAGATTTCATTTCAACTCAATGCTTGTATGGCTGTATTCATTTGTGCCGGCCTCACGATCTATCGTACTCTTTTTTTTTCAGAAAGCATCTCACGATTCCGTCTACTCATCTATATGGAATGACTTGATTTTACAGAGGAGTAAGAGGGTGGCTCTTTTCACTATTTTAACCCTTTTAGAAAACTTTCGCACAAAATGAACTCCACACAAAACTATTTCACGATCTGACCCTTTTGACAACGTCACAAGCCGCGGCGTTTCTTCTCTATTTGAAAACGCCGAACTAGCTAGCGTTGCTGGCCTGGCCAGGACGCTACGTGGCAGGGCAGAAACGCCAAAGTATCTCGCGTTGTTGGAAACGCCAAGTATGGCTGGCGTTGGTGCCCATGCAAGAAACACCATGGGTGTTGGCGTTGCAAGTAGCTTGCTCATATTGTCACTTATTTATGAAGTGAAGAAACGCTAGCTAGTTCGGCGTTTCCAAATAGAGAAGAAACGCCACGGTTTGTGGCGTTACCAAAAGGGTCAGATTGTGAAATAGTTTTGTGTGAAGTTCATTTTGTGCGAAAGTTTCCTAAATAGGTCAAAATAGTGAAAAAGGCCTAAGAGGGTCATGTCAAATAAAGATGTTCTAAGTTGCAATTGAGAAGATTATATGCTGGCATTTGTCTGATAAGAGACATGGGCTGATTCATCTTCAGGTCTGCGCAAAAGATAGAACAGCTTTGTTTACTTAAAAGTACAGCATGTACATTGGTTTTATCTCTAACATTTTACTAGTAAGCGGGTAGTTGTAATAATAGTATGAAATGCCAGTGGTCATGAATGATGAACGTGTCCTCATGTAACAAAATATCACAACAAATATACATATTGCATCAATTATATAACCTCCTATCAAATACACAGTTTCCAAGTATAAGAAGTGTGCCAAGCGATTACAATCTCTTTTGACACTGTGAATGTTCATTCTGTCAAGATGTCCTGGCACATTCTGGCCCGAAGTTTCCATCCAATAAAATAACAATGTCTGAGAAAAAAAACACTACAAAAACGGGAGTCTACATAACATATTTCCCCTTTTGTAGAGTCATATCTTAAGAGGTAAGACCACAAAACTTGTGGCCCCTAACTCTCTCCTACTCGAGTTCCACTTTGCAATTCTGGGATTCATGTGCACACACAAGTTTTCGTCTCCGCTGTTAATACATATTTCTTCAAGAACCATCGCATTCTCGGCGAAAGTTTTTATCAGCTTGACACCAAGACAGTCCTTCTTCTCTAGCTGGAACTGTAAGTCCACTCTCCTCAGTGAACTCTGCAAGCATTGGAATAAGTAGCGCGGACCTACCATGGCAGCCATGAGAACTTCCTTCCGAGTGGTTCCTTTCTGTTTGTGTCCCCCTTGTTTCTTCGATGCGTCCTCCTCCTCATACTTTGCAGTGAGGTTGATTCGGAGGGTAGTGAGCACAGGACAGCAATGGAGCAGGTTCAAGATGGTTGTCACTGCTGCAGTCTTGTCTTTGGTCCAATGCGCTCCATGAAACTCGAGACGCTCGAGGCGACGGAACACTGGCAGGAGCTCGACCTGCCTTGCCTCGCTGAGGACTGCGATATCCTCGAGGTGGTTCACACTCAGGTTCATCTCCTTGGTACTAGTGAAGTTCCGAGTGAATTTTCAGAAGTTTTCTAAGTCACGGTTTCGATCCTTTACCCTGTAGCCTTCCTCAAAAAATTCCAGATCCACTTGTTCAAACTCTAGAGGCTGTGGACTGAATGAGTAGGAGCGGAGCTGCCCCTTGTAGCTGAAGTTGCGCATCCTCATCGCGTCAATCTTCAAACGATCGACGGGCTTCAAGTAGTACCAGCCTTTGTCAAGGGCCTGTACCTTCACCTCCCACCTGCAACTGTCAAGAACAAGCACGGTGGTTGCGGGGCATCGGAGGTGGCGCCATGTGGCTTCTATGGCTTCCTCATGTGTTATGACGACAAACTCGAGTCGGACGGCAGCGAGCGACGGCGCTGCGTCAGTAACGCGTTGGAGGGATCCTAGCTGCTGGGTGCAATGGCTCAACCTTAGGGAGGCGAGCTGTGGGAGCAGAGCCTCCGTGTGATAGACTAGTACTCCACTGCAGTTTGTGAGGTCTAGGATCCGCAGTGTCTCCAACTGCAGCGAGTCGAGGGTGACTGTGCAGTTGTATACCAGCCGATCATAGGGGTTGCCGGAAGGATATTTGGCGACGATCAGGAGCTCCTCCACATTGCGCGCCGCCCGGTGGGAGAGCACCATCTCGACCATGTCTTTGTAGGACGACACGACCTGGTAATGGTCGGGAAACCAGGTGATTAAACTGAGCCTCGTGACGGGGACGACGGTGGCGTTGAGCGCCCCTGTGGCCGCAGAGACCACGTCGTCACTCCCGGAGAAGAAGCGGGCATGGGCGTTGGCGTTGTCGTGCTTCTGCCCTTGTCATCGGCGGTATTTCTTTTTCTCGACCACCCCTGCCTCGAGGTTTACCGCGCCGGAGGAGAGCCAGAGCGGCTCCCGCCAACGCCAGGAGAGCGCGGTTGTGGAGGCTGCCTCCTTGAGTGGGGCGAAGTGGAGGATGCGGCGGAGGAGGTCGTTGGGGAGCGAGGACAGCCGGTCCACTCCACCGCCGGCCATCGCCTACGTCGATCGGCGGCACGTTTGAGACGACGCGATGAGATGTGATCGTGATCTCGATTGGATTGGGTTCACGCGTACGTGGTGTATATATGTACAACTATACATGAGTCAGTTTGGGTCCTCCCCGTAATCGTCGGATCGAGCTTGAATACTACCGGGCGTTTGTTACCTTGTTTTTTGCAGAACGAAATATTGTAACGGTGCACGTCTGGTCGGTAACTACGGCTGCCTGGGAAACATCAAGGCAGGCCTGGTTTGCGTTGCTTGTGGTAGGGAAGAAACGAACTACCATCGTTTCTGGGGCTGCTACCACTCAGCCAAGTTTTGGAAAATTCTTCACTCGGAATTGGGAGCTCCGGTCGCGATCCCGCCGGTTTCAGTTAGCTCTCAGGGTGACCTATCCAACTGGCTGCTAGCTTGGTTTGCGGATGCGTCGGACGACGAGAAAGCGGTCATGCTTCGAGGAGTATATGGGCTCTGGCTCGCTAGGAATAACTCAAGAGATGGAAGGAAGATTGAGGAGGCTGGAGATATAGCACGCACTGTTATCAAGGTGATGGAACAATGGCAGGCTACGAACGGAAGTACGAGCAGGAGGCCGAAACCTACTACAGTGCAGAAATGGGTGCCCCCAGAGTTGGGCTGGATCAAAGTAAACGTGGATGGTGCTACGTCCAAAATGGGATCAAAAGGAGGAGCCGGTGTTGTATTCAGGAATCATGAAGGGGCTTTCCTTGGAGGCGCATGCCATGTCTTGCCTGGGTGTCCGGATCCTGCGGCTAGTGAACTGCATGCTTGTCGACGAGCAGTCCAATTAGCGGATGAGATTAATGCCAATCTCCTGCATATTGAGACAAATAGCAAAGAGATAGCTAGCAAGCTTCAGAACAGGGAGAAGGACTTGTCCGTGCCGGGACCATTAGTAGAAGGGGTTTCTAATGACTTATGTAAGGTCTGGTTACACCAACCGCCTGATTGTATCTTGCACATTCTTTTGGCAGAGATTCCTGCCTTTTATGCATAAATAGGGACGGTGTGAATTTCAAAAAAAAAAAGATATTAGCGTGCTAGAGTGCGATGACAACATCATCGCCTTGAATTGTCATGTTCGTCATGAGGTGGACAACGTGACCATGTTGGCGAATACAGTGGTAACACGGATGGGTCACTTGAAGGGATTTGTTCTTCCATTGCAACACACGGACATATGTGCTAGTAGTTATAAAAGATAATATATCACATCCGAATCATAAAACGGGACGAGGGCCTATAGGGACGGATATCAAAACAATGTCACTATATATGACAAACAATCATTGATGATAAAGAAAAAGGGCCAAATCGAAGGGCCAGTTTGCATTCGTTACTATATGCGCAACTTGATTTGTCTTTTTTGTTTATAGATAAGTATTTTGAATCTATGTATGAAATGTTATACCGTGGTACATATGTATCGTACTTGCATGCTCACAAAATTTACAAAATTTTATATTTTATCAATGCTTCTAAAGCGTATCATGGTAATTGGGTGCACCGGTAGCATCAAATGGCCCGGTGCACCAGATACTTACCCTACTGGTCAAAAATGATGTGCATCACCAGCTGCGGGCACTAAGGCTCTAATCACCTACGCGTGCTTGAAGCCGGACAACCCGTTCGATCACACTACAGGGGCACTTGCAGCGGCCGGTTCTGGGATCATTCCGCAAGTTCCCTACCAATTCTAGAAGCTTCCGGTATAGGATTTTTTTGATGTATTTTTTTCTATTTTTATTTTTATTATTTTATTAAATTTTTTAACTTACACAAATTTCATAAAAAGTTTAACAATTCACAAAACAAAAATAAAAATTTTCAATTTTGTTCACAACTTCAAAAATCTACACAATTTTCAAACATTGTTCACATTTTCAAAGTGTTTGAGATTAAAAAAAAATGAACAGATTTTTATATTTGTTTGGATATTTTATAAATTTGATTTTTTCTTTTGAATTCGTGAACTATTTTTCAATTTCATGATATTTTTGAAATTGTTGAAACTTTGGAGTTGATGACCATTTTTTAATTCCCAAACTTTAGTTATTCAGGGGCACATTATTGAACTTTCTTACATTCAAGAACATTTTTTAAATTCGTAAGTGTTTTCTGAATTTCGTGAATTGTTTTGAATTGACGAACGTTTTTTGTATCTGCATGAATATTGACTGAATTCAAGAAGTTTTTATGAATTCTCGAACATTTTTTGAATTCATGCACATTATTTGTAATATCATGGACTTTTTTAATCACAAATATTTTTTGCATACATGTGATTTCTATTTTTGAATTAAAGAACTTTTCCTGAATTTGAATTTTTTTTAGAATTTGATGGACTTTTTTAGAATTGGTATAAATTTGAATGTTTGAACATTTTCCTCATACTTGTGAACATTTTATCAATGTCATGAACTTTTTGAATTCATAAATAAATTTTTGTATTAACGTGAACATTTTTTGAATTTGTGAACTTTTTTCTGAATTTGCAACAAAAATTGAATTTCATGAACTCATTTAAGAATTTGTGAAAATAAATCGTAGTCTCGAATATGTTTTGAATACTTGTGAGGGTTTGTTTCGAGTTTACAACTTTTGACCTGATAAAAAAAGGGAATGTGGAAAACGAAAAAAAAATATGTTTGCTATCTGCCTGTGCTAGGCCTATCTCTCGCCTGAGAAGCAGGCAACCCGCGCGAGACGCGCAACCGGGCGATCCTATTTGGCGCATGGGTCGCTACGATAGCATCGTAGCGCGTACCCTCCGGCGTAGACATTGCCGGTGTTCGTCCGCACTGGGTTTTGGAAGCTTCTAGAACCTTTCTTAAACCAGTTTTCCTTTCCTTTTTTCCTTTTTGTACCTTTTTTATTTTCATTTTTTTCTTTTCCATATTTAGTTTTTCTATTTCTTCTTCATTTTTGTGAACATATTTCAAACACATTAACATTGTTTGATATAGTGGTTGTTTCTTGACTTCATGATTTTTTTTGTATATTAGGAAATAATAATTACATGATGAACATTTTTAAAATTCGCCCACATTTCTTTGAAATTGTAAATATTTCAAATTCGCGAACATTTTCTAAAATTATGAACATTTTCTCAAACTCATGAGTTTTTCAAAGACGATAAATATTTTGAATAATAAAATTTTATAATGTTGTGAACAATATTTTAAATTCACAAACATTTTATTTGTTGTGGTAAATTCGTGAACATGTTTTTGAATCGGATAACCTTTTTTGAATTTTCAAGCTTGGAGGTGTGCTGAACAGTACGTACCCGCATGTAGGTCGCTGAATAGGACATCACAGCGCAATGAGCAAGGAAAATACAAACCCGTAACTCCCTGTGCCAAGTGGGCTGCTGGCCAATTTATCTCCCCAACTGGTTTCTCTCTGATTTTTATATACAGCTGTTTCTTTTTTCTACGGCTTCTGCTACCGGATAGTCATTTTTTTACTTCTTCATTTCACTTTTTTATTTATATTTTCTATTTTTGTGAACTCTTTTTTCAAATGTGTGATCTTTTTTTTAAAGTATGTGAACCTTTTCAAATCCCTGAACTCTTTCAAAATGCGTGAAACTTTTATTTAATTTCAAGACAATATTTTGAATGCATGAACTTTACAAATTCATGAAATTTTTCCAAATTTGATGAATCATTTAAATTAGTTTTTTTTTCAAATTCTCAAACTTTTTGAATTTTGTGAACTTTTTTTGATGTATTTTTTTTACTTTTGTTTTTTTATAGTTTTGAATCTTTTATTTTTGACGGTCAACCAATCAACTAGAAAAATAACATGCAAGTAAAAAATAACTAGTGGCTAGATGGGTCGTCAGATTGCAGTGGCTTCGGGCACTACGGGGACAATTGGAGCGTAAATTGTTGTGTAGGAGGTCTTCTTCCGCAGCGGGCACTTTTCTGACACGAAGCACTGCAGCGCCACCATATGGATCGCTCCAACACCGCCACATAGCACCTGATGGTGCTTCTTTCATTGGAAAGGTTTTTCTTCGGTTGTTTCAGGTTTATGTTTTTTTCGTGGAGTTTTTTATTATCCAGATTTTACATGTCATCCGTGTAGAGTGTGGTAGAAAACTTGATGCACCTTATGTACAAAACTGACACTCTTCCCTGATGTGTCAGGGTTTTGTATGGAAACCGCCGCCTTTCCGCACAGAACTCCGTCTTTTTATATCTCTAGAACTTCAAACACACTTTTGGAAGCCACATGCACAATTTTGAGGCTGTTCTTGATTTGAAAATTTTGATTTTTTTTAAGGATTTTTCAGACATGACATCTGTGTGGCGGCTGTACCCAGCGACCTCTACTGCTAACTGTTGGAATGTGTGAAGGATTCGAAA
>NC_057803.1:739645270-739647027 GCF_018294505.1 Triticum aestivum | reverse complement strand
AAAATTACGTTACCTACATGCGCACTGAAAATGTAACAATACCCTCATGGAGAAAATGTGCAAAGTTTCCTCTGTCATGCACCTCTCCAACTATTGTGCAGCTTCATTTTTGGATCAGAAACAATCATCCTGCAGAGGGTGACCAGACAGCCAACCAGAAGCAGGCACAATAGAGAAAACAACACGAGATCTTTCCAAGAAGACGTGTCATTTACAGCAATTCCTAGAGAGTGTTTGACAAAAAACTACCAGTTTAGGGGTTCGCGTCCCACAGAACTACCACTTTTTTAAAAGTGGCCGAAAACTACCAAAAAAACATAATCACGTGACTAAAAACTACCAGGTTGACTGAACGGTGGTTTTGACCGTTTTAACCGCGATTCTGACATGAGTCGCCCACGTGCCAGGCTGGCAGCCTGCCTAACGGCTAACGGCACGCGCGGGACCGTTAGAGCTCGCGCCTGGTCGGACCAGGTCATATCCTGGCCGACTGGGCCTCTCGTCCCCACCAGCTCTCTCAGTCTCCCCCGAGCTCACTCCACTCCTCTCTACTCTCCTCTGCTTCTGTTTCTTCTTCTCGCACTGCGGCAACGCCGCGACCATGCCGTCGTGGCCGAACAGCAACGAGACATCAGACGACGATGACGAGTACATGAGCAAGTTCAGCAGCATGCAGATGGAGTACTTTGTAAGTCAGCTCACTCTATCCTCTCCCTCTCCTGTCTGTTCTGTTCTAGGGTTAGGGTTAGGGTTTGAAGATATTTGAGATTTTTCCATTTAAGTTGATATATGTGAGTTGTTGTTGATATAGATATGCTTTTGCTGTTGCAGCAAACTCCTGACACTTTGATAGACCCTAGTTTTTGTGGGCTTGTGACTGAATCTGACAGAAGGTGCATCCTGCACAGGCAGAGGACGGGAAAGTTTGTGGCATTTGAAGGCACCGACACTGGCAGAAGATTCATAGGATGTGCTACTGACGTAATGGACCAAGTTGGTGTGGATTTGATTAGCTTGAATTTCTGCTATGTAGTGGGAACAAAGTGTTTAGTTGCTGTTTTTCTGAATTTTCCTTAAGTCTGAAAACATTGGTATGTCTGAATACTATACTTGTAGTAAAGAGCACTGGAAACATATGAAACATATTGATGTATTGTATTTTTAGTATAGAACTAACTAGCTAGTGTACGTATTTATATCATTATTGTTTATGATTTGTTATTCTGAATTTGCTTGTTAACTGTGGTGTTCACTGTAAATTTAAATTGATTTTCAGGATGGTGTGAACTGTGGTGTTCTGGAGTGGGTAGATGCCCCCTGGCCTGTAATTCTGCAAAGGTGCTTGAGCAAGCTCTGGGATATGTATCATGAGCAGAACCTTGGTAGAGCCCAGGATAATGAGGCTCATGGGATAGAGGTTGCAAAATTGCAGAAGGAGCTTGATTCTCTGGCAAATCAGTATAGCCAGCTGGTGGATGATGTGTCCAAGTTGTTTGATTATTAGGATGGAATCAATCACTAGTAGAAAAAGGGCCTATAGTCCCCGTTGGTGAGGGCCTTTAGTCCCGGTTCATGAACCGGGACTAAAGGGTCGGTACTAATGCCCTGACCCTTTAGTCCCGGTTCAATCCAGAACCGGGACAGATGGGCCTCCACGTGGCCTGTCCGCTGAGCCCAGGCAGGAGGGCCTTTGGTCCCGGTTGGTGGCACCAACCGGGATCAATAGGCATCCACGCGTCAGCATTTCTGTGGCTGGG
>NC_057803.1:739639978-739644876 GCF_018294505.1 Triticum aestivum | reverse complement strand
GTCCTCTCTTTTGTCCGTGCTTGGTCGACGCTACGTACCATACATACGTATAGAGAGGACTAGCTAGACACGCTAGCTAGCTAGTAAGCAAACAGAAGATCGTCATGAACATATATGCATACAGAGAGAAGTGATATCGACCACCTCTCCTTCTCCGAGAGATTGGTCGAACAACAAGTTCTCGTATATCTATCCGACACTACCGGCTACATATATACAATAATTATCTTTTACAAATATATAATCTCCTAAAATACGGACGCGTGGTCCACATAGTATTCTCCGTCTTCAGCGATCACGTGGTCAAGAAAGAATGCCGCCAATTCCTCTTGAATTGCTCGCATGCGATCTGGTGCTAGGAGTTCATCCCGCATCCGAAACATCTAATTTTAAGAAGGGGGTCAATACATATATATATATATATATAAATGAATGAAACTCAACACAAATGATGGTAATAAAATAAAATTGTGAATATTGTTATTTACGCACTTCATATTGTTTGTCGGAGTAGCCCCGCTCATAGGTCGTGTGGCGGATGGACTCGCAAATGTAGTATCCACAGAAATCATTCCCTTGTTCCTGCCACAACCACTTTACAAGAAATAGAGGTCAATCAAACTGATAATTAGCAAGCATGCTAAATGGTATTGATGAAACTAGCGCTTGAATCACTAGGAGATGCGTGGAATATGCTACTATATAGTACTTACTTTCGGGTGCCTAAATTGCAGCTTCTTCGGTAGTCCCGGAGCTTTTTTGGTGAATTTTCTCCAAGCCCTGCCATACAAAGAAAACAATTACTTGATATCAGAAATGAACAAAGTTGCTGATATGGTGGATAATGATCGATTTAACTTACTTCTCGAGCATTTCAGTCATGTCCGCATACTCCTTGGGATCTTTTCGCTTGGAGTCTAAGAAAGTTACTACTCCCTTCTCAAGCTTAATCTCTAGGAGAATATAGTGGTAGCTGCGCACACATGCATAACTCATCAATATTACATTACTATAACCTGGACTAATAAGAAAACCGAATATGCCACAAGACAGTAACACTCACTTGAAGTTGTAAGGAAAGAGTATTATATCTTTGTGTTCATTTATTTCCAACGATCGTAGCAAGTTGGCCTCGGTTTCTTGGGCACGATATTGAACCTCAGTTGCATCTATGACATACGTGTTAATGAACCCAATATCTCCCACTTGTCTTTTCTTCAATTCGGCGATCTTCAATCTGCATAATATAGTGAGGATAATTATAAATACATGCAATGAAAGGGCTGAGTTATATAGAGAGACTTAATGACAGAAGTAGTACTACTTACAGATAGTAGCAGGTGACCGTTGCTTTATCGATGGCCAATTGATTGAAAAACTGATAGAACTCCTCAAATGGAATAGGCAACAGTTCAATTCCAAGGAGGTCATGCTCCTTTCTAACTCTCACATACAAAGTACTCCTCCCCTCAGACTCTTTGCAGGTTTTCATGTACCAATCATGCAATCTTCGCATCATCGTTGATAGAGAATTTTCATCTTTGACGGGAGGCTTCGCGTACTCGTATCTTTGTATCTGCACCTCCAAGAAATCATAATGTACATCGTTGGGCAGGTAATCTGCAGGATTGCCATAACCGGGCACCATCCTCGGATCGACGATGTCGCTAGCAGGCACCTTGAGCGGGGGGCACGATTGCTTCGCTTGTTCGCCGAGCTGGGCAATTTGTTTCCCAGCTCATCGTTCTTTCATCCTTTGATCACTTTTAGTACTTCCCGAGCTCTCCGCTTCGGCAAATGCCTTTCCAATAATGCGCTCATAGTTGCCTTTCGGCGGAGACTTGGGTGGTTTTGTCAGGGCAGCCAGAGTGCGCTTCGCTTTCACCGGATCTACCTTCTCCTCCGGAGGTGGATGTCTCTTTGCTTTCAACCCTTGAAACCAGTCATCCACTTCGGTCTGCGCGATCTTCGCGTTTTCCTCCTCGCTCCTCTCGTACGGTAACTTCTCTGGAGTCTTCAGAGAAGGACCGAATCTGTATCTCCTCCCGCCTTTGGCTGTACTGCTAGACGCCGACAGAGCAGACGGAGCGGATGTCTTCTTTCCTTGCTTACGAGGCGGAGGAGAAGGACTACGACGCGCCGGAGCAGCCGGAGCGGCGGCGGGTCTCTTCCGCCCTTGCTGACGAGGCGGAGAAGGAGGAGGCTGGCTGCTCGGGCGTGCCGGCGCAGGCGGAGAAGGAGGCGGAGTGCCGCCACGCGCCGGAGAAGGAGCCGGCCGAGTGCCCTGATCGTCACTCACCGGAGGAGGAGGCGGTGGAGGAGGCGGAGTGCCCTGACTCGCCGAAGGAGGAGGAGGAGGCGGAGGCGTCTAGTTCGGAAGGTTGATGAGATCCTTCCGCCATAGGCATGGAGTCTTCAGAGCAGAACCCAGCCGATACTCCCCTTCACCGGTAGGGTGGTCAAGCCGGAGGTCCTCAAATCCCTCCGTTATTTCATCGACCATCACCTTAGCATATCGTTTTGGAATCGGTCGACAGTGAAAAGTTGAGTCGGGTTTAGTAGGATAAACAGAGCCAACAGCCGCCTTGACCTTCAAATTGCTCCATTGCGCCATAAGGTGGCAATTTTCAGCATCCGTGATAGCATCCACGGGATAGCTGGCAGGAGCCGTCAAGGCATGCTCTGGCTGAAGCAGCTCGGTGGAAGCCATGCTGCTTCTCCACTGAGATGGCGGGGTAGCTTCGGGGGAAGCTTCGGCAGGTCGTTTACTGCGATCTGCTTCTCGTTCCTCTAGCCCCATTACCCTTTCATGCAGCGCCTGCAGTTAGCTCTGCTCCAGTTTCTTCCTCCTCTCCTGGGTTTTGTAACCCCCTGCGTCCGGAAATCCAGCCTTCCATGAAACGGAGCCTGGCGTGCCTCGTGTCCATCCAGGGTGCTCAGGATTGCCGAGGGCCATTGTGAGCTCGTCCTTCTCCCTGTCTGGAACGAACGTCCCTTGCTGCGCTGCTTTGATATATTGCTGAAGCCTCTTGACTGGTATGTCCAATTGTTCGTCCGTCCAAATGCACTTCCCTGTTATAGGGTCCAAGGATCCGCCGGCCCCAAAGAATCAAGTCCGGCAATGGTCTGGCCAGTTCATTGTCTCTGGTTCGATCCCTTTATCAAGCAGATCATTCTCAGCCTTGGCCCACTTAGGCCGGGCTACGAGGTAGCCACCTGACCCCGTGCGATGGTGAAGCTTCTTCTTCTCAGCATTTCTCTTGTTTGTCACCGACATCTTTTTACTCTTTTCCGATGTCTTGTGGGCCACAAATGCGGGCCAGTCATCTCTGATCTTCTCATATTTGCCCTTGAATTCTGGTGTCTCATTTTTTCGACATACCTATTGAGGTCTTTCTTCCAATTCCTGAATAGGTCTGCCATCTTCTTCTGAGCAAAAGACTTGATTAATGGCTCTATAACTGGCTTCTCCGGATCATCCTCCGGCGGTAGGGTGAAATTTGACTTCAGCTTAGTCCAAAGATTATTTTTCTGCATATCATTGACATAAGACACCTCAGGGTCTTCGTTCTTAGGCTTATACCATTGGTGGATGCTGATCGGGATCTTGTCCCTAACCAGAACCCCGCACTGAGCAACAAATGCCCTCTTTGTCCGGTAGGGTTCAATCGGTTGGCCGTCGCACGCGATTTGTATGATCTCAAACTTTTCATCCGAGCTCAACTTTTTCTTCGGGCCTCGTCTCTTTACCGAAGTTGTGCTCGATCCGGAGGGCTAGAAAAAAGAACAAAGACGAGAGTTAATTAATATGTGTACATACCAAAACAATGAATGCATCAATTAGCTAGTCAGCACAGGCTTAACTAATATATATACCTGGCCGGACTCGGTTTGGTGATCACCAGAGCCGTCCTCACGGTCTACTTCTTCACCCTCTCCTTCTTGCACCGGCATTGGGTCATCGGAGCCATGTAAATCATAGCCAGCTGCTTCTTCACCCTCTCCTTTCAGACCATCGTTGTCGTTGAGAAACATCAACGAGGAGACGGCATCACTTCCTTGTGCGATTATGTCCCTCAACAACGCTTCTTCTGCTTCGTCTCGGGGGGTGTCCATAGTTTCTACAAATATTTACAACATGGCAATTATTATTCAAACATGACAGATATGAATATATTAGTGGCAAACGTAGAACTAGCTAGCTGAGCGGTCGAGGGTCAAGGGGTCGAGGATCGCCGAGGGGTCGGGAGGTTGCCTAGTGTCAAAGGATTCAACAAAACCATGTCTTCATCATTAGGCGAAAGTAACAGGTGCATGATGGTACGAAGCTCTCCAAAGTTATTTTGGAACGGAGTCCCAGATAGAATAATTCACTTTTTGGTACAAAGTTCAGCAAGAACCTTCCGAATATCGTTATTTGAAAGGCCTTTGCTGAAATTCGTACAAAAAGGCAAATTATCCTATCTGGGACTCCATTCTAGAATAAACCCTCGACGACCCTGGAACCCTCGACCCCTAGACGACCCTGGAACCCTCGATCCCTCGACCCTAGAACCCTCGATCCCTCGACAACGCTTCAAGGGGGTAATATCGACAACGACGAGATACATACACGGGAAATTAATGTTATCGGGGAGGGGGTATATCGACGACCCCCCCCCCCCACGTATTGAAGTTATCAGGAGGGGGTATATGGACCCCCCCTCGTGTTGAAGTTATCGGGAGGGGTATATCGACGATGACAGAGGAGAAGATCGAAGAAAAAAAAGAAGAAAAAAAGAGGAGAAGAAGAAAGGAATAGAGGAGAAGAAGAAAAAATAGAATATTTTCTATTTTTTCTTCTTCTCCTCTATTTCTTTCTTCTTCTCCTCTTCTTTTTCTTCTTTTTTCCTCTTCTT